>NC_134494.1:40973938-41176365 GCF_040206685.1 Ascaphus truei
GTGCCTGGCCTTGATGGTGGGTAAGTGCAGTAGATGGCAGTGCCTGGCCTTGCTGATGGGTAAGTGCAGTAGATGCCTGGCCTTGATGGTGGGTAAGTGCCGTAGATGGCCGTGCCTGGCCTTGATGGTGGGTAAGTGCTGCAGATGGCCGTGCCTGGCCTTGATGGTGGGTAAGTGCAGTAGATGGCAGTGCCTGGCCTTGCTGATGGGTAAGTGCAGTAGATGCCTGGCCTTGCTGATGGGTAAGTGCAGTAGATGGCCGTGCCTGGCCTTGATGGTGGGTAAGTGCAGTAGATGGCCGTGCCTGGCCTTGATGGTGGGTAAGTGCAGTAGATGGCCGTGCCTGGCCTTGATGGTGGGTAAGTGCAGTAGATGGCCGTGCCTGGCCTTGATGGTGGGTAAGTGCAGTAGATGGCCGTGCCTGGCCTTGATGGTGGGTAAGTGCAGTAGATGGCCGTGCCTGGCCTTGATGGTGGGTAAGTGCAGTAGATGGCAGTGCCTGGCCTTGCTGATGGGTAAGTGCAGTAGATGCCTGGCCTTGATGGTGGGTAAGTGCAGTAGATGGCCGGCCGTGCCTGGCCTTGAGGTGAGGAAAGAATGTGAGTGTGAGGTATAGAGGAGGGGAGAGATGCAGAGAGAGAGAGGAGAGATGCAGAGGGAGAGAGAGGAGAGATGCAGAGGGAGAGAGAGGAGAGATGCAGAGGGAGAGAGAGGAGAGAGAGAGAGAGAGAGAGAGAGAGAGAGAGAGAGAGAGAGAGAGAGAGAGAGAGAGAGAGAGAGAGAGAGAGAGATACAGAGAGAGGAGAGATGCAGAGAGAGAGAGGAGAGATGCAGAGGGAGAGAGAGGAGAGATGCAGAGGGAGAGAGAGGAGAGATGCAGAGGGAGAGAGAGGAGAGATGCAGAGGGAGAGAGAGGAGAGATGCAGAGGGAGAGAGAGGAGAGATGCAGAGAGAGAGAGAGAGAGAGGAGAGATGCAGAGGGAGAGAGGAGAGATGCAGAGGGAGAGAGGAGAGATGCAGAGAGAGAGAGGAGAGATGCAGAGAGAGAGAGGAGAGATGCAGAGGGAGAGAGGAGAGATGCAGAGAGAGAGAGGAGAGATGCAGAGAGAGAGAGAGAGAGGAGAGATGGGGAGAGAGAGAGAGAGAGAGAGAGAGAGAGAGAGAGAGAGAGATGCAGAGGGAGAGAGAGGAGAGATGCAGAGAGAGAAAATAAAAAAGCTCTCTCTGTGCTTTGTGAAGCTGTCCTTCCTTTGCTCAAGAGATTTAAGCTCCCAATAGAGGGTACATCTTCCCTAACAACGGGAAGACTGTTTCACTCATTATGGAGAAGCACATACGAGTGAGTGTCCCATGTGAGCCACACAGTGAGAGTGAGTGTGTCCTCTCTCTCTGGAGTTCCCTGCAATGACCCCCCACACTCACATAAGAAATGTCCCATAACTGCCTTTGTAAATATTTAAATATTTTCCTAAAAGCACTTCCTGTCTTTCAGTACCGTCTGAGGACTGTCATCTGGACACAAGTTTCCACACAACCCCATCCCCCCCCCCCCCCCCCCCTCCAAGCCGCCCCAGACTTCTGGTGCGAGAGAGAAAAGGACCAGACAGAGATAATGACTCAGGTCTACACACTGCTGGGCAGGGAAAGGGTTAATAAGCCATTATTCCTGCTGTAAATCCCAGAATTACAGCAGTGTCTGCGCTTCTGTGTTCTCTGCATGAGCTGGGGACACGCTGCTAGAACTCCACTCACTGCTCACAGCGCTGCTAGAACTCCACTCACTGCTCACAGCGCTGCTAGAACTCCACTCACTGCTCACAGCACTGCTAGAACTCCACTCACTGCTCGCAGCGCTGCTAGAACTCCACTCACTGCTCGCAGCGCTGCTAGAACTCCACGCACTGCTCGCAGCGCTGCTAGAACTCCACTCACTGGTCACAGCGCTGCTAGAACTCCACTCACTGCTCGCAGAACTGCTAGAACTCCACTCACTGCTCACAGCGCTGCTAGAACTCCACTCACTGCTCACAGCGCTGCTAGAACTCCACTCACTACTCACTGCGCTGCTAGAACTCCACTCACTGCTCACAGCGCTGCTAGAATTCTACTCCCTACTCACAGAGCTGATAGAACTCTACTCCCTACTCACAGCGCTGCTAGAACTACACTCACTACTTGCAGCGCTGCTAGAACTCCACTCACTACTTGCAGCGCTGCTAGAACTCAACTCACTACTCGCAGCGCTGCTAGAACTCCACTCACTACTCACAGCGCTGCTAGAACTCCACTCACTACTCACAGCGCTGCTAGAACTCCACTCCCTACTCACAGCGCTGCTAGAACTCCACTCCCTACTCTCAGCGCTGCTAGAACTCCACTCACTGCTCACAGCGCTGCTAGAACTCCACTCACTACTCGTAGCGCTGCTAGAACTCCACTCACTACTCGTAGCGCTGCTAGAACTCCACTCACTACTCACAGAGCTGCTAGAACTCTACTCCCTACTCACAGCGCTGCTAGAACTCTACTCCCTACTCACAGCGCTGCTAGAACTCCACTCACTACTCGCAGCGCTGCTAGAACTCCACTCACTACTCGCAGCGCTGCTAGAACTCCACTCACTGCTCACAGCGCTGCTAGAACTCCACTCACTACTCGCTTCTCTCAGCGCTGCTAGAACTCCACTCACTACTCGCTTCTCTCAGCGCTGCTAGAACTCCACTCACTACTCACTACTCTCAGCGCTGCTAGAACTCCACTCACTACTCACTACTCTCAGCGCTGCTAGAACTCCACTCACTACTCGCTTCTCTCAGCGCTGCTAGAACTCCACTCCCTACTCACAGCGCCTTCTGTTGAGTTTGTAGGGCAGTGTTTCCCTAAAAAGTGCCAGCACACACACACAAACACACGTGAAAGACAGGTATATATACTGGTTGTCTGCCCGGCTGGGGAGAGAGAGTTGCGAGAGACTGGCGTAGTGACAAAGACTGAGCTACATCACAGTCTGTCCCCTCCAGAGAGACAGGGACAATGTATTATTCTCCTGTCACTTCAGGGTGACACAGACAGCGAGCAGAAGGGATGGGACCTCTGCAGGGCATCTCACCCTGCAATACAACACAGGGCCTATCCCAGGGGTGCTCAACTCCAGTCCTCAGGCCCCCCCACACCCCTCCAACAAGCCAGGTTTTCAGGATACCCCAGCCTCAGCACAGGTTAGGGTGAGCATAATTCACTGCGAGTGTCGACTGCGCCTGTGCGAACGCTGACTGCATGTGCGAACGGCGAGGGCCGACTGCGCCTGTGCGAACGGCAAGCGCCGACTGCGCCTGTGCAAACGCCTACTGCATGTGCGAACGGCGAGCGCCGACTGCGCCTGTGCGAACGCCGACTGCGCATGTGCGAACGGCGAGCACTGACTGCGCCTGTGCAATGAATGCTTGCCGGCTGCCTATGCGCATGCGCGATCGGCACTTGCTGAACACTTGTTGCGCATGCGTGATCGGAGCTTGCCGGTTGTGCATTCGCATGGGCGGAGAGCAAGCACCGATCACGCATGCGCAGCTAGCGCACAGAAAAACCAGGACAGAAGGCAGAGAAAGTCGGAACCTAGGTCAAAAACCAGGACTGTCCCAGCTAAATAGGGACGTCTGGTCACCCTAGCACAGGTGGCTCAATCAGTGGCTCATTCAAAGACTGAGCCACTTGGGCTGAAGCAGGGGCTGATTGAGCCACCTGTACTGAAGCAGGGATATCATGAAAAGCTGACCTGTTGGGGGGTGTTTGAGGACTGGAGTTGAGCCTCCTGGCCTATGGATTGTGCCATTCTCATTGCCGTGTGACAGAAATCAGTCTGCATAAACTCTAATCTGTGACTTTTGGGATCAAAATATGGCATTTTCATGAAAAAGCACTGATTTTAATTAGTTAAGTTATATCGCAATTTATAAGACCAATTACACTAAAAAATGTAACCGCCAAGTCACTCCAAATCAGTGAAATTCACCCCAACAATCAGTTCCAGTTGACTTGGCTGCAGTGACACATAGAAAAGACATACACCCCAGTAGAAAGTGCTAATCTGCTATTAGCAGCGCGTGTAATACAGAGCAGTATTGAACCAATTAAGCTCGTTGTTGATTCCACTGAGATATTGTCTGTCTGCGTGGAATGGAATCTCTGATTCAGCTGGTCCTGCTCATAACTTGTATATTCTCAATGCAGCTTCTACTGGGATAGGAGATATAACACGAGGACTCTCTCCTTGTAGGTGGACATACCAGTCCGGTGCTTTTCAACCAGGGTTCCTAGGAACCCTTTGGGTTCCCTGGGCCTCTTTAATTGGGTCCCTGCAATTTTCAGGTCATTTTTAAATGGTACCAAATACAGAAGAATTTACAATGCATCTGATGTCAGAAACACTATGAGGCTGCGTCCATGGTACCGCAGACTGCGCGGTTCGCCCAATGAGCTCCGTGATGTCACTGGGAATGTACCCAGGAACGCCCGCCGTGGCCCGAGTACTATGGCCAAGGAAAGCACCCGCTTTCCCTCAGCCTCCGCGCGTCTCCGCACGCTCTGCGGCACTATGTCCGCAGCCTTAGAGAGGGTTGGGGATCCTTACAATATATCTGATCTCAGACACACTATTAGAGAGGGTTGGGGTTCCTTACAATGCATTAGATCTCAGACGCACTATTAGAGAGGATTGGGGTTCCTTACAATGCATCTGATCTCAGACACACTATTAGAGAGGGTTAGGGTTCCTTACAATGTATCAGATCTCAGACACACTATTAGAGAGGGTTGGGGTTCCTTACAATGTATCTGATCTCAGACACATTATTAGAGAGGGTTGGGGTTCCTTATAATGCATTAGATCTCAGACGCGCTATTAGAGCGGGTTGGGGAACCTTACAATGCATCTGATCTCAGACGCGCTATTAGAGAGGGTTGGGGTTCCTTACAATGCATCTGATCTCATACATACTATTACCGAGGGTTGGGGTTCCTTACAATGCATCTGATCTCAGATGCGCTATTACAGAGGGTTGGGGTTCCTTACAATGCATCTGATCTCATACATACTATTACCGAGGGTTGGGGTTCCTTACAATGCATCTGATCTCAGACACGCTATTAGAGAGGGTTGGGTTCCTCAGAATTTCACATTTGGTTCCTTAACCAAAAAAAGGTTGGGGACCACAGCACCATTCTGTAGAGCTGGAAGGACAGGATGTAGTTCCTTCATACTATCAGTGCCTGCGGACGGTATGTGAATTCCCACCACATGCTATCAGAGGCCGCCCAGAGCTCACCACAAGCTTGTCCTGTCACTACAAGCTCTGAGATGCACTGCCCTCAGGAGGTTCAACAAGAGGAGACATGGGTCAGGGCAGAAGAGTCAACCAGCCAGACAGCTCTAAGTCAGGACGGTTTGACCTGTACCTTAACCTTTTGTTCCCAGAGGAGCGTGCAAGCCTCCTGGGTAGCGAATGGGTTAAAATGTCTTACTCCTCCCTCAAATGTCTTAAGGCCAATTTCTATAGAAACTGTTCTTCTGATCAGACTCTAAAGCAGCAGCTTCTGTTCAACAAATATCCATCTCTGGAAATGAACCTTCTGCAGCATACAGCATTCATACAGTATAACCATGCTTGCTGTGCCCAGAGGTGGGACACCCAATGGGTTGCTGAATCTCTCTAATAATGGCAGCCGCTGACCCGCATGGCCCATCCCATCCCTGCATGTAGTTATTCTCATAGGTTAGAGCAAGGGAGGACAAAGCCAGTCCTCAAGGGCCACCAACAGGTCAGGATTTCAGGATATCCCTGCTTCAGCACAGGTGGCTCAACCAGGCCCAGCTTCAGCACAGGTGGCTCAATCAGTCCCAGCTTCAGCACCGATGACTCAGTCTTTGACTGAGCCACTGATTACGCCACCTGTGCTGAAGCAGGGATATCCTGAAAACCTGACCTGTTGGTGGCCCTCGAGGACTGGTGTCGCCCACTCTTGGGATAGAGTGCAGTGCGGCCGAGCATATCACACAATAAACATGACAGCACTGGTAAGGGTGTCTGAGATATGATACTCAGTATTACTATGCTTCATTAGACTGTGCCGTACTGCAGTGATCTGTTAATACAGCTACCAGGGCAATAAGGCAGGAGCGGACGTCACTGTCACAGTGACGGTCCCTTGCTGTGGCTTTAACGTGACACTGTGTGATTTGCATTAGAATTGCCCTTAAGCCCTTTGCCACCACAGGGACCTGCTTTGCTCTGGCAGCAGGGAGATCAGCATGAACATGGCACAGACTGGATGTAGGAAGTTCCTCCCCACACCATATTTCGGACAGCTGTTCTCTGCATGAAGCACAATTTCTCTCTGGCACTCATGGAGTTAAAGGCATTTTAGGTTATAAAACACACAAGCGCTGAACTGAAACCTCAGGGTAATAATAATTAATGTCAGTCCCTAATTAGTACCTGTCACCGCAAATAAACACAGCACTGTGCTCAGTAAAATAACACAGGGATGAGGAGTGTTTGCCCCCAAGAGCTTACAATCTGCTATTGTTACAGGGAGATAAACAGACGGAATCTCTTTCCTACGGTCTGATGTTATTTTTATTTGCACCTGTTGTATTATAATTCCTTGTATAGTGATGTCTGTTTTGTAAAGCGCTGAGTACACGGCGGACACTATATAATTACAAATATACGTATATACGTATATACAGTACACACACCTGTGGTCACAAAGGGTATTTTCTTCCCCCCTTTTTATCTCTGTAGTAATATTTGAGAAATCACGATAATAAAAAAAAAAAAGAATAATACTACTGCATACTCGGGTATTAATTATGATTACACAGTACTCAATAAATGTGTCCTGGATTGATTGGCTATTATTATAATGCCTCCCTAAAGGTGCACCAGGGTGCTGTCCTTACCACATTGCTCATGAAGTCAGCCTCAGTGAAGTCTTCCAGCTCTGGGAAGGGGCATTGGAAGCCCCTGTCCTGGCAGAGGGGAGCCCCCTCCATGAAGGTGACACCTTCCATGGTGCTAACCTGGACAGGACACTTTGTATCTCCAAAGACTTCAGCTCAGCACTGGCAGGTGGCCATGGAATCAGGTGGCCATGAGAGGGCTCAGGGGGCAGGGGAACCCTAGAATCAGGGGGCCATGAGAGGGGGCAGGGGAACCCTGGAATCAGGGGGCCATGAGAGGGCTCAGGGGGCAGGGGGACCCTGGAATCAGGGGGCCATGAGAAGGGGCAGAGGGACCCTGGAATCAGGGGGCCAGGGGACACCAAGTGTGTGGGGGGGGGGAGGAGGGAGGGGGGTTGGGTTAACAGGAGCCCAAAGCCTGGGCTAGAATGTGGGGTGCAGGGATCCAATTTTGGGGGTGCAGGGACCCCCGAAGCTAGAGACAGGACTGGCGTTCAGTGGGAGCTGGGGATGAGGGATGCCCGGGTTTGAATGGAGGGCAGGCTGCTGGTTTTCCCCCGGACATTATGCTTCCTCTCCCGGGAGAGGGTCTCCCGTGCTCGGTGTGTGTGTCTCTCCAAGTCCCGGGGGGCTCTCCTCCTCCTCCCCGGTGTCTGTCTGTCTCTCCTGGTGACTCTCTCCAGCTGTTAGCTGTAGCCTGATCGGAGGACGCATAACACGCCCCCTCATTAATATTAAACATACAGGCAGGGGTATAGCGCAGCAGACTCCGCCCCTCATTAATATACAATCGCTGGACATCAAGATAACCCCGCCCCCTCACATGTGCCCTGCTGTGTTAGAGAAGCTGCGTCCCTCCCTGAGAAAGGCACAAGCAATATTCATATTATGCTCTATATTTATATTTATGATGGTTAAATAATAAATAGGAGCAGCAGCTGTGAACAACTGGACAGAAACCCTGATAAACCCACAGTGTTTGTTTTATGCCCTCCATGGTGAGACTCCTGCAAATAAATAAATACACTAAATATAATATAGTTATACTTAATTAATGAAGTGAAAATCCCAGTGGTGTCAAGGGCAAAGGATCTAAGTGAGTGAGATCTGAGGGTTGTCCAGCTCCAGTCCCTGTCTTATTCTATACCTGTACATGTAGTACCAGGGGGGGGGGGGGGGGGGAAGAGAGTAGGGGGTATGATACATTGTATTGGACTACAACTAGTTGATATGTAACAAACTTTGAACCTCTCAGGGTCCTGTATCGGGTGTGAGACCTTCCGATGAGTGAGCCACCTTCCAATGAGTGAGACCACCTTCTAATGAGTGAGACCACCTTCCAATGAGTGAGCCCTCCTTCCAATGAGTGAGCCCTCCTTCCAATGAGTGAGCCCTCCTTCTAATGAGTGAGACCACCTTCCAATGAGTGAGCCCTCCTTCCAATGAGTGAGACCACCTTCTAATGAGTGAGACCACCTTCCAATGAGTGAGCCCTCCTTCCAATGAGTGAGCCCTCCTTCCAATGAGTGAGACCTCCTTCCAATGAGTGAGACCACCTTCCAATTAGTGAGACCACCTTCCAATGAGTGAGACCACCTTCCAGTGAGTGAGACCACCTTCCAGTGAGTGAGACCACCTTCCAATGAGTGAGACCACCTTCCAATGAGTGAGACCTCCTTCCAATGAGTGAGACCACCTTCCAATGAGTGAGACCACCTTCCAATGATTGAGACCTCCTTCCAATGAGTGAGACCTCCTTCCAATGAGTGAGACCTCCTTCCAATGATTGAGACCTCCTTCCAATGATTGAGACCTCCTTCCAATGAGTGAGCCCTCCTTCCAATGAGTGAGCCCTCCTTCCAATGAGTGAGCCCTCCTTCCAATGAGTGAGCCCTCCTTCTAATGAGTGAGACCACCTTCCAATGAGTGAGCAGTCCTTCCAATGAGTGAGACCACCTTCTAATGAGTGAGACCACCTTCCAATGAGTGAGCCCTCCTTGCAATGAGTGAGCCCTCCTTCCAATGAGTGAGAACTCCTTCCAATGAGTGAGACCACCTTCCAATTAGTGAGACCACCTTCCAATGAGTGAGACCACCTTCCAGTGAGTGAGACCACCTTCCAGTGAGTGAGACCACCTTCGAATGAGTGAGACCACCTTCCAATGAGTGAGACCTCCTTCCAATGGAGTGAGACCACCTTCCAATGAGTGAGACCACCTTCCAATGAGTGAGACCTCCTTCCAATGAGTGAGACCTCCTTCCAATGAGTGAGACCTCCTTCCAATGAGTGAGACCTCCTTCCAATGATTGAGACCTCCTTCCAATGAGTGAGACCTCCTTCCAATGAGTGAGACCTCCTTCCAATGAGTGTGACCTCCTTCCAATGAGTGTGACTTTCTTCCAGTGAGTGAGACCTCCTTCCAATGAGTGAGACCTCCTTCCAATGAGTGAGCCACCTTCCAATGAGACACTGCCTTCCAATAAGTGAGACCTCCTTCCATTGAGACACTGCTGTCCAATGAGGGAGGCCTTCCAATGAGTGAGACCTTGTTCCAATGAGTGAGACCCCGTTCCAATGAGTGAGACCTCGTTCCAATGAGTGAGACCTCGTTCCAATGAGTGAGCCACCTTCCAATGAGTGAGCCACCCTCCAATCAGTGAGACACCTTCCAATGAGTGAGACACCTTCCAATGAGTGAGACCTCCTTCCAATGAGTGAGACCTCCTTCCACTGAGTGAGACGCCTTCCAATGAATGAGACCTCCTTCCAATGAGTGAAACCTCCTTCCAATGAGTGAGACCACCTTCCAATGAGTGAGGCTGCCTTCCAATGAGTGAGGCTGCCTTCCAATGAGTGAGAATGCCTTCCAATGAGTGAGACCTTCCAATAAGTGAGGCTGCCTTCCAATGAGACACTGCCTTCCAATGAGTGAGACTGCTTTCCAATGAGACACTGCCGTCCAATGAGTGAGCCACCATCCGATGAGTGTTTCCTCCTTCCAATGAGTGAGACCACCTTCAATGAGTAAGACCTCCTTCAAATGAGTGAGACCACCTGCAAAGGATGAGACCTCCTTCCAATAACTGAGACCACCTTCCAGTGAGTGAGACCGCTTCTTTCCCTTTAGGGTAGAGCAATACCTGCAGTCCCAGAACACTGTAATTAAAGGGACAGGCACCAATTAGGGGCTCAGGAAACCAACAAATTACATGGATTTGAACTGAAAGGATTTTGATATATATCTCTATAATACTCCACCCCTCCAGATCAGCACTTCCACAAACAGACAGGGCTAGAATAACTGTGACCCAGCACACAAAATGATTAACCCCTTCTGGGCCAGTGAGGCGTTCAATGTATTACTCCCTTTTGAACTGCAGGGGTCAATGGTGCAGTTACCTGTTCCATTGTTTTGTACATATCTTTCTTTTTCTATTTAACCCGCGACAGATGCATTATTTGGGAACCTGCAGAGTTTTCATGTGTTGAGGTAGTATAGATGTTCCACAGCGATAGGTAGTATTGATGTCCCACAGCGATAGGTAGTATTGATGTCCCACAGCGATAGGTAGTATTGATGTCCCACAGCGATAGGTAGTATTGATGTCCCACAGCGATAGGTAGTATTGATGTCCCACAGCGATAGGTAGTATTGATGACCCACAGCGATAGGTAGTATTGATGTCCCACAGCGATAGGTAGTATTGATGACCCACAGCGATAGGTAGTATTGATGTCCCACAGCGATAGGTAGTATTGATGTCCCACAGCGATAGGTAGTATAGATGTCCCACAGCGATAGGTAGTATTGATGACCCACAGCGATAGGTAGTATTGATGTCCCACAGCGATAGGTAGTATTGATGTCCCACAGCGATAGGTAGTATTGATGACCCACAGCGATAGGTAGTATTGATGTCCCACAGCGATAGGTAGTATTGATGTCCCACAGCGATAGGTAGTATAGATGTCCCACAGCGATAGGTAGTATTGATGTCCCACAGCGATAGGTAGTATTGATGTCCCACAGCGATAGGTAGTATTGATGTCCCACAGCGATAGGTAGTATTGATGTCACACAGCGATAGGTAGTATTGATGTCCCACAGCGATAGGTAGTATTGATGTCCCACAGCGATCCTTACTTCACGCTCACATAGAGCCCAGATCATCACATGAAACACACTATCCCAGGCCGAGGGGCCGCAGCGCAGCGCGTTCTCTGTATGGGGGCGAGTTGCTTTTATTGATACTTTTAAGAAGCCCAGCAAAAATGTCTGGGAACGCAAAGATATCAGACCAAAGGCATGATTTTGTTATAAAAACTTGAAGTAGAACAGGTCATTTGTCTATATGTTTAATTAAAATCAGAGATAAATGCTGTACAGAGTATTTCATGGTTTTTTAAGGGTTTTCTCCTCCTGCAGCTCCTCCATCCTCCTGCAGCGCCTCCCTCCTCCTGCAGCGCCTCCATCCTCCTGCAGCGCCTCCCTCCTCCTGCAGCGTCTCCCTCCTCCTGCAGCGCCTCCCTCCTCCTCCTGCAGCGCCTCCCTCCTCCTCCTGCAGCGCCTCCCTCCTCCTGCAGCTCCTCCATCCTCCTGCAGCGCCTCCCTCCTCCTGCAGCGCCTCCCTCCTCCGCCTGCAGTGCCTCCATCCTCCTGCAGCGCCTCCCTCCTCCTGCAGCTCCTCCATCCTCCTGCAGCGCCTCCCTCCTCCTGCAGCGCCTCCCTCCTCCTCCTGCAGCGCTTCCCTCCTCCTGCAGCGCCTCCCTCCTCCTGCAGTGCCTCCCTCTTCCTCCTGCAGCGCCTCCCTCCTCCTGCAGCGCCTCCCTCCTCCTGCAGTGCCTCCCTCCTCCTGCAGCGCCTCCCTCCTCCTGCAGTGCCTCCCTCTTCCTCCTGCAGCGCCTCCCTCCTCCTGCAGCGCCTCCCTCCTCCTGCAGTGCCTCCCTCTTCCTCCTGCATGTGACGTCACATTGTCATGGCAACACATCGCTATGTGACCAGAAGGAGGAGGGCATTAGGAGAATTTAAGAGACTTTTACAGAGGCCCCACGCGCCCCCAGCAATCAGCGGGGAAGAGAGCGGGGCCTCTATATATGGTTAAAAAAGAGAGAAAAACTGGAAAATGTGATGCCCCCAAATGTTGACGCCCTCAGTCTGCGCCTTGTTCCCGTCTACCTGAACAAGCTCCTCTCCCCTATTCCACACGCAGCACTTATCACCTGAGATCTGACTCCAAAAGACTGTTCATGGTCCCAAGATTCAGCAAAGTATCCGGCCGCTCCTCCTTCTCTTACTGTGCACCCCAAAACTGGAGCAGTCTGCCGGAGACTCTCACAGCCACCACCAGTCTAAGTTCGTTCAAAACAAAAGCGGTCTCACATTTTAATCTGGTCTGTTACAGATACATACGCCTATAATATATATCATCTCTTACTGTGCATGCAATGTCTTGTATATGCGTAGCCAGGTCACATGATGGCTACTATTCTGCCCTTGGGCTAGCAGTAAACCCTGGTGCAGACAGGCCTTGCCAGTAGTTAATATGGGGTTTTCCCCCTCCGAGGAGCTGCATTTGAGTGACAGCGGGAGGCGGTGACATCCGGCCTGGGCATGACCAATCATGAGCCAGACCTGGTGCCCTCCTCCTGACAGTACTTAAAGGCAGGACCTCCGTAAATTAGGAGGGTTGTCCTACCCCACTGAGGAAGGCAGGTCGCACCGTGGAAAGCCTGAGATTGGGGCCTTCTCCAGTCCTCTTCCCTCCGGAGGAGAGTGAGTGTAGACCATTCCTCTGCCTCTGCTAGGGAGGTTGGGAAGAGCTAGGACGGCTGTGGGTGCCCTTGGCCTGTAGTGACAGTCCAGGGACCATCATCCAGTGAATAGCTGAGAGTACTGCATCGGGCAGAACCTGCCTTGTAACTGCACAGAAGAATAATAAACCCGTTCCTGTTTGCATATACCTCCTGCCTGGTACGTGACCTTACTGGCGGGAGAGGTAATCGGTTCTACCGTGGGAGATCACCTTCAGTTCCTGGAGCCTACGGCAGATGGAGGCGCTGCACTGCTAAAGAGATATGTGGGGTATGAAACCCAGAAGCCTGGTCCTGCGTCCCCACTACCACCGGCGGACGTCTCAATCCTCCTGTTACCAGCAGGTATCATGCACCACATGACCAGCAATGGCCAAATCTCCCACCGGGAAACCCTGTTACACATGTATACCCTGCTCACGTATGTAACTATGTATTTGTAACCATGTATTATTTGTCTTAACTCTATGCCCAGGACATACGGGATAACGAGAGGTAACTCTCAATGTATTACTTCCTGGTCAAACATTTTATAAATAAATAAATAATAGGAAATCTGGCACTGTATGTATTTCCTTTTAATTTTTAGGAAACTACAAAACAATTTTTGCCGGAACTAGGCTGTCCTCAGAGTTTGGTGGAACACTTATGATCGCCAAGGAAACTTCCGGTTCAGGTAAGGTTAAAAACTGTCATTTTGGGGGATTGTTTTAGTAAAATACCTGTGTTTTTTATTTGAATTCTTGGCGGTCGGCAGAGAAGTTGTTGATAAAATTTCATACATTTAGTCGGAGAGGTTTGCGTCGCACACAGCCCTGGCAGGTTGACGCCGACGCCGCTGGCAGCCAAGCGGTTAAACGAGGGGTGAGATGTTACCAATGTTGCCACTTTCTAATGAAGGCTAACCAGTGGCGCGGCTTCAAGTTGCCATGAAAACGGGACGCCTTATGGCACCGAAGTGTCACGTTGTCATGGCAACAGGGTGTCACGTGATGGCGTGACATCACATAGCATCCCGTTGTCATGGCAACGCAGCGCCATTTGACGTTGCGCAGCCGTTGACTCGATTTGCAGAGGGAGACGCCGGGGGACGCCACCGCCGCCACCTGGAGATTTATGAGTTAAACCCATAGCCCGGAGATATGTGGCCGAAACCCAGAGTGGTGGCTACCCTGCATGTTACATGCCTGAGTGCTTTCGCTTGGACCCTTCCGTTTGCTGCCAAGTGGATGCGATATCATATTCAGGTTCAATAAGTCACAGGCAGCGTTGAGCCTCATGTACCGTGTAACTATGTGACCTCTGGTGCAGTGACGGGGTTAACGCAGGGCGGGGGCGCTTTCTCTACGTGGGGGGCACAAGAGGCCTATAATGAGAGACCCTCTAATTAGGCCCTTGGAGGGGGAGGAGACGGAGTCTGCGGGGCTGTGGGGAGACGGGACGGAATTGGCAGCTCGGTTTCTGTGCGTCCTGCATTCTCCCCCCTCTACAAATTGTAGCTTATCGAAGAAGTGATTAAAGCAGCAGCCAGGACCACGATGTGAGGACACAAATCCACAGGCAGGGGGCCAACCACGCCCCCCCCTCCCCGCCCCTTCCCTCCAAACCGGACAAGAACGCCACCGCTAACTGCCGCCGTTAACCCCTGCACTGCCGGCGTGGAGCTGCAACAATATTAATATTGTAAGCAATGGAAGCGGGGGGATATTTCTGCTGCAGTGCTACGCTGGCAAGGCTGAGCAGTATATAACTAGCCACTGTGGCGATGAAAGGGTTAAAGTTCTGTAGGGGTTCGGGAGGTGTCTACGAGGTCTTCGGCAAAACAAATCTATGATGGAAGGACCACAGGCGGTATACCGGGCTCCTTAGCCCGTGTGGGGACTGCGCACGTAGTAAGGCTCCAAACTGCACCTTAGTGTGAGGGGTATGACTGTCACTTACAGCGGGAGCTTCCAAAGTCGCTCCCCACAATGCTTTGCATCCACAGCAGCAAGGCATTGTGGGGCGTGATTTTGGAAGCTCCCGCAGTGACAGCTGTACGCCCCCCTCCTCCTCTCCATGCTATCTGCACACACACGTGTACCCGCAAATTCGGTACAGTTGGGGGCAGGCCTGGATTATCCACTGTGGGGGAACAGTGCACAGGGCCTACGAAAAAGTTCTAGGCGAAAATAAATTGCGGGTGACTCAAAAATGAGAAAACAAAATGGCAAAATCATACTTCATTATATTCTTTATTTGAACGACTTGAATTTAAAGATGACACCAACAGCCGACTGCGCATGCATGAGCGATGAGCTCC
Organism: Ascaphus truei; assembly: GCF_040206685.1. Lineage (NCBI taxonomy): Eukaryota > Metazoa > Chordata > Amphibia > Anura > Ascaphidae > Ascaphus > Ascaphus truei. The sequence continues at coordinate 40,989,011 of NC_134494.1, forward strand.
GACCGCGCGTGCATGAGCGATGAGCTCCGACCGCGCGTGCATGAGCGATGTGCTCCGACTGCGCGTGCATGCGCGATGAGCTCCGACCGCGCGTGCATGAGCGACGAGCTCCGACCGCGCGTGCATGCGCGACGAGCTCCGACCGCGCGTGGATGCGCGACGAGCTCCGACCGCGCGTGCATGCGTGACGAGCTCCGACCGCGCGTGCATGAGCGACGAGCTCCGACCGCGCGTGCATGAGCGACGTGCTCCGACCGCGCGTGCATGAGCGACGAGCTCCGACCGCGCGTGCATGCGCGACGAGCTCCGACAGCACGTGGGCAAGCGCGGCGCTAACGCATGCGCGGTCAGCGCTCGTTCATGCATTCGCGGTCTGCGTTCCCAGACTTTTTATGCTACTTAAACATTCCTCCTGGACGGTGACCTTCAATCAAAAAGACAGACATGTCCGGGAAAATACAGACAAATGGTAACCCTAAGTCATACGTGAAAACGAGAGGTAACTCTCAATGTATTACTTCCTGGCAACACATTTTATAAATAAATAAAAATAGTATGAAAGTATCAGTCATACTGTATATTATATATATCGATGATGATATGATGGGACCTATACATTGTATACAATTTGCCAGGACTGTCCCGGTACTTAGGGCCCTGTCCTGACTTTTCCGGGTGCTGTCCCGGTTTTTGGATCCCCCTGGCGAGCGCCGACTGCGCATGCGTGAAGAGTGCACGCCGACCTCGCATGCGTTATCGGCACTTGCGAACTGCGCATGCGGGACATTTCTCCCGTTTTATTCCGGGACAAATAGGGTCACCCTATATACAATGCAAATATTTATCTATACACAGTGGTTGACAAATCACCAAAAAATCTACTCGCCGAACAAAAAAAATCTACTCGCCACCTAGTACCAAACGTGTGCTGCTTGGGCCAATAGGAGCTCGCCACGATGTTAAATCCACTCGCCCGGGGCGAGCAAATGTATAGGTTTGTCGAAGACTGCCTATAGATCTATCTTGGGGGCCTACGATTATGAGGGTGCTCAGGTCATACAAAGACTTTAATCCGGCTCTGGGCGGAGAACGTGCATTTTTCCGTATATATATATAAGGGCGTCTCATTGCTTTCAGGGCTGTAAGAGATAATTGATGGGGATTGGGGTTTCTGAAACCCAAAAAGATATACTTTTATTCATCTATTTGCTGCCAGAGGTTCGTGCAACTCATTGCAGAAATATTACGGGGAGGAGATTGTGGGGGCGTTTTCTTGTGAAGTTTGAGGGGACCCGACCTCCTGCAGTGCATGAGGTTTCACTCTTACACATCAGAAGATATCCATTCAAATGTATGTCTGTGGTTTGGAATCCCCGAATCTTACTCATGTGCTAGCCGACGGCTGGGAAATGCTTGGGAGCAGACATAAGGGTAAATCCCAAATCTGAAAGGGAGCCAACGATTAAATAGGAGTTTTTACTGCAGATTGGGAAATGGGACGAGTGGATACATGGTTACATAGTGACATCGTGACATAGTGACATCGTGACATCGTGACATAGAACATGAGGTTGAAAAAAGACAGACGTCCATCAAGTACAACCTATGCTAAATTTAAATGACAGATACTTTATCCTATATCTATACTTACTTATTGATCCAGAGAAAGGCAAACAAAAAACCCCAGTGACATATCATCCAATGATATCTCATAAGGGGGAAAATAAATTCCTTCCTGACTCCAATAATTGGCAATCAGATTACTCCCTGGATCAACATCCTTCCCATGTATACTTATTTGGTATATCCCTGTATACCTTTCCTTTCTAAAAAGATGCCCAACCTTTTGTGAACAACTCTATTGTATCTGCCATCACAGTCTCCATGGGTAATGAATCCCACAGTGTAACTGCCCATTCTGTAAAGAACCCTTTCCTTTGTTGCTGGTGAAATCTCCTTTCCTCCCACCTTAAGGCAGGGGGGTGCACAAAGTTCCCCTCATGCCCCCCCCCCCCCATCTCCTCTCCCTTCCTGCTCGCCCCTTCTCCCCCCCTCTCCCCCTGCACAGCTCCGGCATCAAATGACGTAGCGGGGTCATGTGACATCCCGTGACCCCACGGCGACATTTGACGCCGGTTGCCATGGAGATGCGACGCTGGAACTCAAGGTAAGTTGAAAGTTACAGAGGCCTCGCGCGATCCCCGGCATTTATTTGAAATCCTTTCGGGGAAGCGCGGGGCCTCTGTAACCGCCGCGCCCCTCCCCCCCAAGAAAATCTCTGGCGCGCTCCCCCCTCTTTGCGCACCCCTGCCTTATGGGAGACCCCCGAGTCCTTTGTACTGCCCTTGCGATGAATAGTTCTTTTGAAAGCTCCCTGTACTGTCCCCAAATATATTTGTATATAGTTATGGTTGTACAGTTACACGTTTCTATTAGTATGCGGTGCGGCGTTACTATCTTCATTAAGAACTGAAGGGGTTAACAGGTGTGACTGCCTGTAATTCAACATGCAGCGCCCGTCACACTCTCCAAGGGGTTAATCGTTGTTAATTGACTTCTCATTTGACTCTGACTCCCGCGCTGCGTCAGAGCTGATCTCCACGGCAACTGTCCTCAATCTTCTGCCCGTTTCATGCTTCTGGATGCTGTATAAGGCCTCGGCCAGGGTGACGCCGAGCGTGCGCGATGAAACACATTGCGGCAATGTGAGTGGCCAGCTTGAGCGAGCGCCGCTTAAATTTGCCGCTTGCTTGCGCCGCCACGCATGAGCGCCTGCACGCTCAGCTCCACCCTGGCGCGACGCGTCAAAACAAATTGATTTAATCCGTCGCATGCGCTTATAGTGGGTGCGACCACGACGGCGCAACACAGCGACCAAAATCGCTGAAGTCAATGGAAATTGATTTTTTGGCGACCGTCAGAAACACGTGAGCGGTTCAGCCAATGAGGGCGAACCGTCACGGCCACGCCCCCCGGTCGCCATCTCTCTTACAGTATAAGCAGAAATCGCTATTACAACGGCGACGGATGAAGTCACGGCTTCGCCGTAGCCGGGACTACAAGCGCGGCCTAAAGCTGAGGCTACACTAGGTGCGCGTGACGCAGAGGCGATTAGTGGCCTAGGGGGAGACGTGACGGCGGGGCGGAGGCGCGGCCGTGGTGTCACGTGAACGGTTCGCCCTCATTGGCTGAACCCACGCACGTGACCCGGCCGTCCTGCGGCAAAATCAAATAAGTTTGTCTGCCCGGCAATCGCGCTTCGTCGCGCGCTCTAATGGAAGGTATTGACACGTGTAGCGAGACTTACTGTTTTCGTTACTGGGGAATTCTACGGTACCGCAACTGCACTGGTGCCAGAGGAGTATCCCTATGGGAGGGGGGAAGCATGTCCCCCCCCCACCCCACAGCGCAACCCCGCATCCGTATCTCCGGAATGCTTGCAAGGGTAATTCCTCTGCAGATCACCTCTCCTCCCTCTTACCCCTCTTACCCCTCTTACCCCTCTTACCCCTCTTACCCCTCTTACCCCTCTGGTTGTTCCATATTAAAAAACAACCTGGTTAAATATCTGAAGAAATATTTAGAAGAAGGTTTCATTCCCTATGTCGGGGTTCTCAACGCCAGTCCTCAAGGCAGGACCCTCCCCCCCAACAGGTCAGGTTTTTCACAATAACCCTGCTTCAGCACAGGTGGCTCAATCAGTCCCTGCTTCAGCACAGGTGGCTCAATCAGTCCCTGCTTCAGCACAGGTGGCTCAATCAGTCCCTGCTTCAGCACGGGTGGCTCAATCCATCCCTGCTTCAGCACAGGTGGCTCAATCAGAGGCTCAGTCAAAGACTGAGCCTCTGATTGAGCCACCCGTGCTGAAGCAGGGATATCCTGAAAACCTGACCTTTTGGGGGATGGTGGGGCTTGAAGACTGGAGTTGAGAACCGCTGCCCTATGTTTATCGCATCGGTCTTTTGGACGGATTATACCTCCCACCCGGTATAAAATGCGAGGCGTTGCAGACCCCGTGATGGGGTTAAGGAGTCACAGGCAGAGGCGGGTGTGTATCCGTGCCAGGGGCTGGCGTCAGGTTTAGCACGGTCTCTGCTAGGAAAGCCGCAGACCTGAGTGCGGCTGGTAATGAGACCCCGGCTAAGCCCTCTCTCAGGGACTCCGGATAGCAGTACTGAGCAACTCTTGGCTGCAAAGCGAGTGCCTGTAACGGGCTGTTATGGAGTAATCTTGTATTGGCCAACGTCGGAAGGCATTGTACGCCCTGACACTGAGCGGGGGGAACCCTTTTACTGCACAGAGCCTCACAGGAACACACAGGGGGGCCCCAGAGACATACACACCCCTCAGGGTCGGGTCCCTTCTAATAGTACATCATGTGTCAGTGAAATAAAACCAGCAGTGGTACTGTGCTTGATAACGATATAGATAAGGCGGCCTCCTTCAGCACCATTGTTAAAATTACATTTATTCTGTAAGAGGCTGTTAAAAAATAAATAAACGCATCCTTTTTCTTTAAAAAGTAATTGAAAGCGTGGGGAACAGGATTAATTGCCCTTATCTGCGATCAACTTGTTGTTTTTTTTAATAATGATTTCATGTTTAGATTGCAGCGGGGGTTCTCAATGCCAGCCCTCAAGCCCCCCCACCCCACCGCACCCCACCGCACCCCACCGCACCCCACCATTTCAGGATAGCCCAGTTTCAGCACAGGTAGCTCAATCAGTCCCTGCTTCAGTGCAGGTGGCTCAGTCACTGCTTCAAGACAGGTAGCTCAATCACTCCCTACTTCAGCACAGGTGGCTCAATCAGTCTTTGACTGAGCCACTGATTAAGCCACCTGTGCTGAAGCAGGGATATCCTTAAAACCTGACCAGTTGGGGGAGTGGGGGGGAGGAATGGAGTTGAGAACCCCTGGATCACAGTATTATCTGAGGGGCAGAATTACAACTCTCCCAGCACCCCGTTCCTCTGAGTAAGAGGATTCGGGGGGGACACGCGAGTTACTCATGCTGTTGTACATTGCATGGTTATAACTCTCTGAGTGCCAGTGATGGGCATACAGGTGAGTGCCAGTGATGGGCATACAGGTGAGTGCCAGTGATGGGCATACAGGTGAGTGCCAGTGATGGGCATACAGGTGAGTGGTAGTGATGGGCATACAGGTGAGTGCCAGTGACGGGCATACAGGTGAGTGCCAGTGACGGGCATACAGGTGAGTGCCAGTGACGGGCATACAGGTGAGTGCCAGTGATGTGCATACAGCTGAGTGCCAGTGATGGGCATACAGCTGAGTGCCAGTGATGTGCATACAGGTGAGTGCCAGTGACGGGCATACAGCTGAGTGCCAGTGACGGACATACAGGTGTGTACCATGCGACTCACACAGAGCTCCAACCTCCTGCTGGGTATTTACCTTTCTGTGCTTGGGTACACATTTTGCGGGAGTGACCGGACGCGGAAGGGACTTGGTTCCTGGTCTATATATGTTTGGGTCATTTGGTTCATTCCTTTAGCAAAAACGTTTCAAGCTGCAACCTGGTCGCGGTGACCCCACGGTGACCCCGCCTCAGCGGGTCCGGCACTGCCCACATTATGCTGTCTCTTTGGTATTTCTTCCACTGCATGGAGAAAAGGGGGGAAAAAATCAATAATACAGCCTATCGCATGGGGTGCGTGGCATGTATGCGGGGCCCAAGGGGTTAATATTTAGGAGCACTATATGAGTTATAGTCTAGATAAGACCCAAGAGTGTTCGAGTGACTACAGTATAATGAGAAAAACATATATATAAAAAAAAGTGCAACACAAATATACCTCCCATAAAGTGCAACACTAATATATACCTCCCATAAAGTGCAACACAAATATATACCTCCCATAAAGTGCAACACAAATATATACCTCCCATAAAGTGCAACACAAATATATACCTCCCATAAAGTGCAACACTAATATATACCTCCCATAAAGTGCAACACTAATATATACCTCCCATAAAGTGCAACACTAATATATACCTCCCATAAAGTGCAACACTAATATATACCTCCCATAAAGTGCAACACTAATATATACCTCCCATAAAGTGCAACACTAATATATACCTCCCATAAAGTGCAACACTAATATATACCTCCCATAAAGTGCAACACTAATATATACCTCCCATAAAGTGCAACATAAATATATACCTCCCATAAAGTGCAACACTAATATATACCTCCCATAAAGTGCAACACAAATATATACCTCCCATAAAGTGCAACACTAATATATACCTCCCATAAAGTGCAACACTAATATATACCTCCCATAAAGTGCAACACTAATATATACCTCCCATAAAGTGCAACACTAATATATACCTCCCATAAAGTGCAACACTAATATATACCTCCCATAAAGTGCAACACAAATATATACCTCCCATAAAGTGCAACACTAATATATACCTCCCATAAAGTGCAACACTAATATATACCTCCCATAAAGTGCAACACTAATATATACCTCCCATAAAGTGCAACACAAATATATACCTCCCATAAAGTGCAACACTAATATATACCTCCCATAAAGTGCAACACTAATATATACCTCCCATAAAGTGCAACACTAATATATACCTCCCATAAAGTGCAACACTAATATATACCTCCCATAAAGTGCAACACTAATATATACCTCCCATAAAGTGCAACACTAATATATACCTCCCATAAAGTGCAACACTAATATATACCTCCCATAAAGTGCAACACTAATATATACCTCCCATAAAGTGCAACACTAATATATACCTCCCATAAAGTGCAACACTAATATATACCTCCCATAAAGTGCAACACTAATATATACCTCCCATAAAGTGCAACACAAATATATACCTCCCATAAAGTGCAACACTAATATATACCTCCCATAAAGTGTAACACTAATATATACCTCCCATAAAGTGCAACACTAATATATACCTCCCATAAAGTGCAACACAAATATATACCTCCCATAAAGTGCAACACTAATATATACCTCCCATAAAGTGCAACACTAATATATACCTCCCATAAAGTGCAACACAAATATATACCTCCCATAAAGTGCAACACTAATATATACCTCCCATAAAGTGCAACACTAATATATACCTCCCATAAAGTGCAACACTAATATATACCTCCCATAAAGTGCAACACTAATATATACCTCCCATAAAGTGCAACACTAATATATACCTCCCATAAAGTGCAACACAAAGGAATCTCTCAATAGACCAGTGATTTTCAGCCGGAGTTCCACGAGCGCCCCCCAGGGGTTCCGCGGCCGCCAGGGGGCGGAACCAGCAGCATGGCTCAGCGGGAGATCAGCGCAGATCCAGCAGCATGGCTCAGCGGGAGAGCAGCGCAGATCCAGCAGCATGGCTCAGCGGGAGATCAGCGCGGATCCAGCAGCATGGCTCAGCAGAGGAGCAGCACAGATCTAGCAGCATGGCTCAGCAGAGGAGCAGCGCAGATCCAGCAGCATGGCTCAGCAGAGGAGCAGCACAGATCCAGCAGCATGGCTCAGCAGAGGAGCAGCGCAGATCCAGCAGCATGGCTCAGCAGAGGAGCAGCGCGGATCCAGCAGCATGGCTCAGCAGAGGAGCAGCACGGATCTAGCAGCATGGCTCAGCAGAGGAGCAGCACAGATCCAGCAGCATGGCTCAGCAGAGGAGCAGCGCAGATCCAGCAGCATGGCTCAGCAGAGGAGCAGCACAGATCTAGCAGCATGGCTCAGCAGAGGAGCAGCACAGATCCAGCAGCATGGCTCAGCAGAGGAGCAGCGCGGATCCAGCAGCATGGCTCAGCAGAGGAGCAGCACAGATCTAGCAGCATTGCTCAGCAGAGGAGCAGCACAGATCCAGCAGCATGGCTCAGCAGAGGAGCAGCGCAGATCCAGCAGCATGGCTCAGCAGAGGAGCAGCGCAGATCCAGCAGCATGGCTCAGCAGAGGAGCAGCGCAGATCCAGCAGCATGGCTCAGCAGAGGAGCAGCGCAGATCCAGCAGCATGGCTCAGTGGGAGAGCAGCACAGATCCAGCAGCATGGCTCAGCGGGAGAGCAGCACGGATCCAGCAGCATGGCTCAGCAGAGGAGCAGCACAGATCCAGCAGCATGGCTCAGCAGAGGAGCAGCGCGGATCCAGCAGCATGGCTCAGCGGGAGAGCAGCGCGTATCCAGCAGCATGGCTCAGCAGAGGAGCAGCGCGGATCCAGCAGCATGGCTCAGCAGAGGAGCAGGGCGGATCCAGCAGCATGGCTCAGCAGAGGAGCAGCGCAGATCCAGCAGCATGGCTCAGCGGGAGAGCAGCACAGATCCAGCAGCATGGCTCAGCGGGAGAGCAGCACAGATCCAGCAGCATGGCTCAGCGGGAGAGCAGCACGGATCCAGCAGCATGGCTCAGCAGAGGAGCAGCGCAGATCCAGCAGCATGGCTCAGCAGAGGAGCAGCGCGGATCCAGCAGCATGGCTCAGCGGGAGAGCAGCGCATATCCAGCAGCATGGCTCAGCAGAGGAGCAGCGCGGATCCAGCAGCATGGCTCAGCAGAGGAGCAGGGCGGATCCAGCAGCATGGCTCAGCAGAGGAGCAGGGCGGATCCAGCAGCATGGCTCAGCAGGAGAGCAGCACAGATCCAGTAGCATGGCTCAGCAGAGGAGCAGCGCAGATCCAGCAGCATGGCTCAGCGGGAGAGCAGCACAGATCCAGCAGCATGGCTCAGCAGAGGAGCAGCGCGGATCCAGCAGCATGGCTCAGCAGAGGAGCAGCGCGGATCCAGCAGCATGGCTCAGCAGAGGAGCAGCGCAGATCCAGCAGCATGGCTCAGCAGAGGAGCAGCGCAGATCCAGCAGCATGGCTCAGCAGAGGAGCAGCGCAGATCCAGCAGCATGGCTCAGCAGAGGAGCAGCGCGGATCCAGCAGCATGGCTCAGTGGGAGAGCAGCGCGGATCCAGCAGCATGGCTCAGCAGAGGAGCAGCACAGATACAGCAGCATGGCTCAGCAGAGGAGCAGCGCGGATCCAGCAGCATGGCTCAGCGGGAGAGCAGAGCATTGTGGGGGTATTTAACCCAGGATGTAAAAGATAGTGTGGAAGAGGGATTACATGGATATTTTAACATTGCTCCCTGCTTATAAAGAACCCCTTGAGGTGGATACGAAAGGTGAGGGGGAGGAGAAGGCAGAGGATGAGGAAAGGGAGAGGAGGCAGGTTCCCAACTCTTTGGGGCGAGCCTGATTGGGGAAAAGGCACAGGAGAAGTGTTCTGCGCTATTTAAGTACGTAGGAACAATCTGTAGGGCTCGTGAGAAGTATGGAGGCTCGGCATGATGGAAATATGGCAGGGATTTTCGCAGAAGCAGTGGGATGTACAGGACATGGACTTATGGATGTCCCTTATGATACCACAGACTTCATTGCCCTTTCGATAGGAGGGGAGTGGGCAACCCACAGCACTCGGGCAATCTGCCGCAGGCCTCTGCTGACTTTTCGGCATGAGTTGAGTGTGTGTTGGGGGATTCATCCCTCCAGTAAGTGCTTCAAAAAGGGGGTGGCAGGTTTTAGAAAGGGAGCAGTCGGTGAGGCTGAGGCAAAGAGTGAAGACGTCGGTGAGCGTAGGAAAGTGGGGTTGGGTAAGCTGGCGAGGTCATTCCCATAGAAGGTTCGGAATATCCCCTTTAGGGATTGTTCCCAAAAAGGAGGCAGAGGCATTTCGCCTCATTCACCATTTGTCCTCCCCAGAGGGTCAGGCGGGGAATGACAGAACCGAGAAGGACTTATGCAGGGGGCAGATAGTTCTCTTTTGGTAGAGCGCAGGAGTTGATCAGGGACGCAGGGATTGAGGCATTGCTGGCAGACAGACATTGAGCCTGCTTTCCGGTTGCTTCCGGTGCACCTAGAATGCTTTCAGCTGTTGGGTTGTAGCTTGGAGGGTCCGATTTTTGTGAATTTGTGTCTCCCAATGGGGTGCGCAGTTTCAGCTTTCTATTTCGAAGCGTTTAGTTTGTTTTTGGAGTGGACCTTGCGGGACGTGACTGGACTGCGTACACGTGACTGGACTGCGTACACGTGACTGGATTGCGTACACGTGGACTTTGCTTTTTGGGTGTCGAGGTGGATACGATTTGTATGGCGTACAGGTTGCCGCAGAGGAATAAGCACCTTGGGCAAAGCTCCGCTTGAGGCGCGAAACACGTTCAAGGTTTTCTCCTTCGTTGTTACACGTGATGTGTCAGCAAATAACTTTTATTCCATTGCACGTACACTCCAGCTTTCTCTCAGCAGAGCGCCGCTTTTTTTTGGTTCTTTTGATGTTCTGCGTTTACGGCAGGAAGAACGCCGCAGACTCCCGGGCGATGACTTTCTGTGAGTTAAAGCTATTCAACCTTCCATGTTGGGTCACATCGTACAGGTTATATTATTACTCTCCGAAGATATATCTCTATAAAAGGCTTATTTTGCGGTTCTGGGAGTTGTTATTGGGATACGGGTTTGTTGCTATGGCAGCGGGTCCCGGTTTCTGTCTGTGTCACACCCCACCACACGCTCACAACGGACTTACATCCCTGCCTAGATAGAGACTCCTCCTTCAGGAGGCAAAGAGGTGATGCACAGCCGTCACAATGAAGACGCAGAAGGAGGCTGAACTGGTGACTTGTAACAGGGGACTTATCCCTGTTCAGTAATGTGTCTTTAATCCAGCAGTGTGGTGGTTAACCTCTTGTAGTTAATTACTAAACACCACCTGCCTGAATTAGATGGCTTAGAAAGCCTGTCTTTTGAAACAGGAAGTGAGAACTCTTTAGCTGACACTTATTAAGAGACCTGCTTATATCTGCTTATTTTAATGCTATGTTTGGGGCTGGGGAGAAATGCTTGACTAGGGAGATGTGAATTGGTTGCATAGTGTTTTCACTAGAATTACTCCCAAGTGAATGGAAGCTTTGTTCCCCCCCTGTGTTTGGATAATTATCCTGATGAAAAGGAACAGGCAGAATAAAGCCTATTATAATTTCACATTATAAAGCCTCCTAATTGTGTACCTCTGTGAACGTCCGTCCACATGACTGGATAAACTTTATTGGACAAGTGTAGTGCTGACGGATCTTCTTCTGACGCATTTCAGCCCATGAGGCCTTTGTCTTGCCTACTGGATCATGATTGATTTGTTTACTTACTTTATTCATATACTGGAGGTCACATTATTTCCTTGCTTTACATGGAAGGATTTATCCTATTATATATCCATATGGATTTTTTTTTACTTTAACCATGGATGTTTTGTAGCACCGATTCTTTGCACCATGGTTCATTTTTTCCTGCCGCAGAAGAAGCTGAGGGAGTTGGTAGACATTGTACGTCATTATTTGGGACTTAAGAAGGCCACGCAGAGGCAATTTCAATCCTTGCTGGGGCATTTGATTTTTTTATATTACCCATGGGGCATTTAAAAAAAAATGTTTTGCAGGTGATTGGCGTTCGCCATGGCGGGTGAAAGGGGCCCATCATTACATCAGGGTAGCGGAGGGGATCAGGGAAGACCTAAGGGTGTGGGACGAAATTTTGGGAGCGTTATAACGGCAGACTGTGAACGCTCAGGGAGCCGGTGGAGTCAAGGGATTTAGCTTTTTACAGACACGGCAGGGTCAGCTGGCTTCGGGGCCTTCTTTGAGGGGTGGTGGTGTGCCGAGAGATGGCCAGTGGATTGGGGTGGTTTAGGCTTGTTGTGAAACCTGACATTCCTGGAATTGTCCATTTGTTGGTGGTGCTTTGGGGACAGGAGTTAGCCAACCGGATGGTAGTTTTCAGGTCAAATAATATGGGGGTCGTGACTGCGGTGAATGGGGTATCAGCGTCTTCTCCTGCAGTCGTGAGGCTGCTCAGGGCGTTGGTGCTGTATTTCTTGGATTATAACATCTGGTTCAGGACGAAGCATGTGCCAGGAGTGGTGGACAAGGTGGCAGACACATTATCTTGCTTTCAGTTTGCAGACTTTCGAGAAGTGGTTCCAAGAACAGAGCCGGTGGGGGAGCCATGCTTGGCATTCTTGTAACTCGTGGCGCTGAAGGAATATTGGCGTTGGTTCGAGCCTCATTGGCCCCGTGCCCATGGGTAGCTTATGTGCGGGTATGGGAGGCTAGGCCGCAGACAGATTTCCCGGGTCCCAGGACTAGAGTTACGACCTGGCCCCATCCCCCCCCCCTCCCCTGTGTCAGCGGGCTCAAGTGGCCACACATGCTCCACAGTGTCACGCCTATATGCCCGCAGACCTGGCAGGACCCCAGTACTGAGGTGGGAACGGTATGACACCACACACCCACAGCAGTGGGAGCAAGCCCGGAGTGTGGTATAGCGTTGCTGGGCCTGTTGGAAGAGAGTTAGTATGAAACTTGCAACGCTTGGGGATGTCCGTAAGAATAGTCGTGTCCGTGTGCCAATGTCCAGGAGTCCAGAGGGTAGAATCGTCAGAGTACAAGCCAGGTCCTAGGAAGCCAGAGGTAAGCGAAGTAGTATGCGTAGCAAGGTTCAAAGGGATACCAGAGAGCAGAGTAGTCCAGGACAAGCAGGGGTCAAAAGCCAGGGAAATCCAAGATAACACAGGAGCAGGAAACAGCAGGGACACAGGGGGAGCACAGCATAGGTCAGGTACACACAGGGAAACAGGAACTATGCAGAGCGGGGAAGAAGTGGACAGACGGGTTATAAAGGAGGGCATACCAATAGAAAAGAGGGGAGGAGTAGAGAGAGGAGTGGGAGACGATAGGGATAGGTCAGGGAGAGAAGAGGAGGAGACAGAAGGGGCAGTCAGGGGAATGGCCTGCACGGTTTGGGAGGCGGAGACATGAGGGACAGGATGAGAGAAGCATGTGCGCGCCCTCTGTAAGCTGGGGATGCGCGTGCACAGGCTGCAACACAGAGACGGCCAGCAAGGACTGAGGGGAGGACGCAGAAGGGGCACATAGCCCAGAGGAGGGGTGTGCGCGCGCGCCCTCCGTGGGCTGAGGAGACACACGCACGGACTGCAACAGCGAGATGGCTCGCAGGGATCGAGAGGAGGGAGCAGACGGGTCAGGGAGCCCAGAGGAGCGTGTGCGCGCGCCCTCTGTGGGTTGAGGGAGCGCATGCAAAGGCCACGTCACCAGGCGCGCGGAGCGCCACGCCGCGGGCACCACGCTGGGAGAAGGTAACGGAGTGGATGTCACAGCTGGGGAAGGTAATGCGGGCACCGCGGGAGAGAGGGAGCGGGGAGCATCATAGCAGGGGCTCAGGGACCGCGTGGGTATGCGAGACCTGCGGGGCACGCGCTGCGGCAAAGGGAGAGAGGTAGAAGGCAAGGGAGAGGAGTGGGAAGGAGCAGAGGGAGTAACAGGAGATGGGGGAGAGGGACAAGGAGGGGAAGGAATCCCCTGAGTCATCACACACAAACACTCTTTTCCTCCACAACTGCAGGCGGATAGTCCCAATGTGGGTGGGCTATCTTTCAAGCTAGGTCCCCGTTTGAGCACCCTATCCCAATCACTTTTCTAGTACGTAGCATTGGAGCACACGCTGCAGTCCCATCACAGGAGGTGCTATCTTTCAAGTCACAGCCCCGTGGGGCATGTGCTGCAGTGTGCCCTCATCTGATACGGTGGTGTTCAGGCGCCTCTCAACCCTGGAACGTAGCACAGTAAAGGCACCCAACAGTTAGTCCAAGATGGGGTGTTATCTTTCAAGACCATCCCGATAGGCATACCATCTGCGGCACCTGGCATGATATGGTGTGGTTCAGACACCTCCTCAGCCTGCGGATGTGGAAGGGACCCGGCACTGATACAGTGTGGTTCAGACACCTCTCAGATCTGCATAATGTCCCAGACAACATAAAACGATGACCTTGATACAGTGCTTATCAGGCACCTCTCATGCGGCAGCGGGTGACATTGCATCTTGAGCGGATACCATCCGGGGGTACCCCGCTAGCAACTGTCACGGAAGACCAGGTTTTCAAGACATTTATACCAGGATCATATGATTGAGAAAAACAAGGAGGTAAAATAAATTGTAATTTATTTCAGGAAAAGACAAACACAATGTAACACAATTTACACTAAAAATACACTTACTTTGGAAATCTGGGGTAACACAAACTACCTTTACTAGTTGCAGGGGCTTATGACCAAGCTTACCCTAGTAATCGTTGCAAAAACAAACAAAAAGATAATCCAGGCAGCTTTTCCTTCAAGTAGCCTCTTCCTGCTGGAGACTTGTAATTGGACACTTAGCCTCTGAGAATCTTAGATGACTTACTCAGAGCTTGGACTTCTTGGAACACACATTGAATCACACCTCTGGGATGGTGACTAGCTGTCTTATACACTTTGGGACAGGCAGTCCCACAGCTTGTCCACCAACCACTGGCGTGGGAATTTAATCGCTGACCAATTACACACTTTGACAGGTTTGTGAAAGCTGGCACATATGGCTTCAGAAAAGTAAGAGGGCATGTGCGCAGAGCGCCATCTTGCTCACTTACTATTTTAAGCCCCCCGCAGGCTCAATGCCCGAAAGTCTGGGGCAGGTGACAACTGGCCAGGATAGCTTGCCTTCATCCCAGGATGCTAGCACTTAACTTAGCTATCCTGCCCATCTAGCTGCTCACACCTATGGCACAAGTGTTACTTTGATCTATGGGACTTCCAGGAGAATACCCGGCACCAAAACCTGGGGTGGCCCAGAGTTCTCCTTTGATCCCGAGATGAAAAGACCCTGCCATATGTTACATGCACAAAGCAAAACATATTTTCTTAAAACACAGCTGGTTAATAAAATATACTTCTATTCATGCTTCTGTTAAAATATGTTACAGCCTTTTGGAGTATTGAGATAGAGTGTAAGCTAACCTGCTTCCTTTACACTAGCTTGTATCCCATACACACTGCAAGGCAACACATGCGCAATACATGGGGCCAAGAGCTAATGCGCTAAGACCCAAAACACAGTTCAGGGGCAACCAAGTGGGCTTAACCTTTATTAGTGAGCCTGGTTACCCCCTCACCATCACAGCAACCGACTGGGAATGGTCTGGCCTGGATTTGGTGAGTGTCCCCATTCACTTCTCCTTCAGCGGGTTTCCCAGCCATACTTTGCCGCCCCTGTTGCTCAATATCAGAAGCGCCACCAAATGTTGCATCTGTTCCCCCCCTGCCACAGAAGATCCGGCCACTACATGGGTATTGTCCCGGTGCTGTAGCTCACCTGCTGGTTCAGGAGGTCTGAGTGGCTCCGCAGTTGTAGTTTGGGAGAAGCAACAGGGCAGGCTTTCTCCATCTCTTTACTGTGCAGCGCTTCCATGCCACGAGGATCCGGCTAAATGCAGGATGGTCCCCACAGGCAATACTCCTCTCCAATAACCACCCACCATAGTTGGTCCAACGGCAGCTTTATTGCATAACAGCATGATCGTCCTCCAGCCCTGGGGCAAACCCCAGGAGCTTGAGGCCCCAAGATCCCCTCCCAATCTCCTGGACCCTCTTGCAGCGAAAATGGTGTCACACTGTCCCATAATCAAAAACCCCAATTTGGTGGTGTCAGCTTTTTCCCCGGGGGAAGGGCTTGTAACCCCCACCTCATAACAGGGCAGTCCCAGATACTGACAGGCATCCCACCATATACACGAGATCCAGGTATGACACTCCAACTACCGGTTTAAGCCTGCCCTTGATAAGGCAATTTAGTACCCATCCAGGCTGCAACTGCAGGCTAGGCCCTATGCAGGAGTTTAACCTTGGGGTTAACACTGCCTGTTCCTATCAGGACTTGTAGTATTGAGGCCAGTAGAAAGCTATAGCCAGGGGCAGTTGGCTACACATATAAAAAAAGTCCACCCCCAAATAACATATAAAAAAAGCCCACCCCCAAACACACACATATATATATCTTATACTATATTAGTGAAAGCACTGTATGCCTGCCTGCCTGCCAGCCTGCCTGCCTGCCTGGATGTCCGGTGTCCCTAGGGGAAATCTCATTGGTCCCTTGGGCCGCCCCCGCACACCTCTCATTGGCCTGAGGCGGAGGCACACCTCTCATAGGCCTGCGCCGGAGTGACGGGCGGGCCAAACACACACACACACACCCACACTCACAAACTCTCTCTACCCTCCTTAACGGCTGACACACACACACACACACTCTCTCTCTCTCTCTCTCTCTCTCTCTCTCTCTCTCTCTCTCTCTCTCCACCCTCCTTAACGGCTGCCCGGCCTTGACCCCCCCACCCACCCTTACCGGCCGCTGGCCCGCAACAACGGAACCCCCCCTATCACCACTCCGCGGGACCTCAACATCACCCTCTCCCCCGGTGCTCCCTCTCCCCCGGTGCTCCCCCCCCCCCCCCCCCCAGAGCACCTTCTCTCCCGGTGCTCACCCGCTCACCCGCTCTCCCGGTGCTCACCCGCTCTCCCGGTGCTCCCTCTCCCCCGGTGCTCCCCCCCTCCCCCCCCTGCCCCCCCAGAGCACCCCCCCTCCCCCCCCCAGAGCACCCCCCCTCCCCCCCCCAGAGGACCCCCCCTCCCCCCCACCCAGACCACCCTCTCTCCCCCCCACCCAGACCACCCTCTCTCCCGGTGCTCACCCGCTCTCCCGGTGCTCCCTCTCTCCCGGTGCTCACCCGCTCTCCCGGTGCTCACCCTCTCTCTCTCCCTCCCTCCCCCTCTCCCTCCCTCCCCCCCCCCCCCAGAGCACGCTGTCGCCGCTCTCACCTTCAGGCCTAGAGGCCGCGCCCCCTGCTCACCATCCCCGCGCGCGCTGCTCCCGCTCTCTCAGTCGGGAGCTGCACGGGCCGCGGCCCACACCACCTCCTGACCTGAGCATCTCAGCTCCGCATCGCCGGGGGAACGGAGACCGCCAAGGAACCCGAGGAGGAGCGCGGCCCGGTGCGAGGTAAGTAACCACAGGGGAAGGGATCTTTCACCCCCCCCGGCCCGGCGCTTCACCCGGCCCGGCGCTTCACCCCACCCGGCCCGGCGCTTCACCCCCCCCGGCCTGGCCCTTCGCCCGGCCCGGCGCGTCACCCCCCCCCGGCCTGGCCCTTCACCCGGCGCTTCACCCCCCCAGGCCTGGCCCTTCACCCGGCCTGGCGCTTCACCCCCCCCCCGCCCTGGCCCTTCACCCCCCCCCGCCCTGGCCCTTCACCCCCCCCCGCACTGGCCCTTCACCCCCCCCCCCGGCCATGCCCTTTGCCCCCCCCCCCGGCCATGCCCTTTGCCCCCCCCCCGGCCATGCCCTTCGACCCCCCCGGCCATGCCCTTCGCCCCCCCCCCCCGGCCCTGCCCTTCGCCCGCCCCCGCCCTCCCTGCCCTTCGCCCCCCCTGCCCTTCGCCCCCGCCCTCCCTGCCCTTCGCCCCTTCGCCCCCGCCCTCCCTGCCCTTCGCCCCCCGCCCTCCCTGCCCTTCGCCCCCACCCTCCCTGCCCTTCGCTCCCTGCCCTTCGCCCCCACCCTCCCTGCTTTACACACGTACACACACGTACACACACGTATATACACACACACGTAGGCACATGTAGACACACACGCGTAGACACACACGCGTAGACACACACGTGTACACACACACGTATACATACACACGTAGACACACATATACACGTAGACACGCAGGCACACGTAGACACGCACGCACACACGTACACACACACGTATACACACACACGTAGGCACACACGCGTATACACACACACGTAGGCACACACGCGTAGACACACACACGTGTACACACACACACGTACACACACGTGTACACACACGTATACATACACACGTAGGCACACGTATACACACAGGCACACGTTGACACACGTATACACGCAGACGCACGTAGACACGCAGACACGCATACGTGCTAGACACGCAGACGCACGTAGACACACGCACGTAGACACGCACGTGCACGTAGACACGCACGTAGACACGTAGACACGCACACGCACGTAGACACGCGAACGGAGACACGCACACACACGGAGACACGCACACGCACGTAGACACGCACACGCACGTAGACACGCACACGCACACGCACGTAGACACGCACACGCACGTGCACACGCACGTAGACACGCACACGCACGTGCACACGCACGTAGACACACACGTAGACACGCACACGCATGTAGACACGCACACGCACGTAGACACGCACACACACGTAGACACGCACACGCACGTAGACACGCACACGCACGTAGACACGCACACGCACGTAGACACGCACACGTACACGTATACACACAAACACACACACACGTATACATACACATGTATACACACACACGTACACACACGTATACACACACACGTATACATACACACGTAGACACACGTATACACGCGTATACACGCAGACGCGCGTAGACACGCAGGTGCGCGTAGACATGCAGTCGCGAATAGACACGCACGTAGACACGCACACGCGCACGTAGACACGCACACGTAGACACGCACACGCGCACACATGTACACACACACGTATGCACACACACGTATACACACACGTATACATACACACACACACGTATACATACACACACACACACACATACATACACACACACACACACACATATACATACACACACACACACACACACACACGTATACATACACACACACACACACGTATACATACACACACACACACACACGTATACATACACATCAGACGCAGACGCGCGTAGACACGCAGGTGCGCGTAGACACGCAGGCGCGCGTAGACACGCAGGCGCGAATAGACACGCACGTAGACACGCACACGCGCACGTAGACACGCACACGTAGACACGCACACGCGCACACATGTACACACACACGTATGCACACACACGTATACACACACACGTATACATACACACACACACGTATACATACACACACACACACATACACACACACATACACGCACACGCACACACACACACATATACATACACACACACACACACGTATACATACACATACACACACACACACACGTATACATACACACACACACACACGTATACATACACATCATGTATACACACACATGTATATACACACACATGTATACACACACACATGTATACACACACACACGTGTGTGTGTGTGTGTGTATACATGTGTGTGTGTATACATGTGTGTGTGTGTATACGTGTGTGTGTATACATGTGTGTGTGTGTGTGTATACATGTGTGTGTATACATGTGTGTGTGTGTATACATGTGTGTGTATACATGTGTGTGTGTGTACACATGATGTGTATGTATACGTGTGTGTGTGTATACATGTGTGTGTGTGTGTATACGTGTGTGTGTGTGTGTGTATACATGTATACACACACACACATGTATACACACACACACACACACACATGTATACACACACACACATGTATACACACACTTACACACACACACATGTACACACACACACATTTACACACACTTACACACACACTTACACACACACACATGTACACACACACACACATGTACACACACATGTACACACACATGTACACACACATGTACACACACATGTACACACACACACACACACATGTACACACACGTGTATACACACACACAAACATGTACACACACACATACACACACACACACACACACACACACAATGTATACACACAAACATGTATACACACACACACAAACATGTATACATACATGTATACACACACACACACACACACACACACACGTATACACACACACACACACACACTCTATCCCCAGCACCACCACATCAGCACACCGGTATCCCATGCCCCCCCCCCAGCACACTGGCATTCTCGGCTCCCCACCATTCCCAGCCCCCATCAACACCATCAGCACCCACACATTGGCACCTTTGCACCTCCCCCATCGGCACACCCACATCCGTACCCCCACATCAGCACCAAACCCTCCCAAATCAGCACACCGATACAATCACCATCAGTACAGCCACAGCAGCACTACCACCGCACACCGCCATGGGCCGCGTGGACCACTCCCCACCCAAATGCCACCCCCACACAACAAACATCCCGGGCAACGCCGGGGCTCTCAGCTAGTATATATATATATATATATATAAAAACCCAAACACACACATATATATATATATATATATATATATAAAAAACAAATACATATAAACCTCCCACCCCCCAATACATATAAAATACAGACTTACCTTGGGGATAATCTCAGGCCTCTGGCTGGGCCCGGCTGCCGGTCCTCTCATTGCCGCCGGGCCTGGCTCTACCCCAGCTGCGGGCCTACCTCACTGACTATCCCACGTTGAGTCTCTGACACTGGCGCGTGTCTGGCCGCTCTTGTGCTGGAGCATGCCGACGTCAGAGAGCATCAGAAGCTCGGCATGGGACAGGCAGTTGGGGGAGACCCGGGCTTGGCGGCAACGAGAGGTCCGGCAGCCGGGTCCCCCGAAACCACTGGGCCAGCTCTCCCCCCCTCTGTCAGCAGCCCTGATGGGAGGAGTGGTTGGGTTTCCTGTTTCCAGGTAGTACCGGGGCTGTCCCACAAGGTGAGGGAACAAGGAACCAGATGGTGAGTTTTGTGTTACTGAAGCATGAGGAGGGGGCGGTCAGCGGCTTCGGTAGAGAGGTCACTGGCAGGTTTAGCCTTTTTATTTAAATTATGGGGGTTTCGGGATTGGTCCAAGGACTTCCTTGTACGTAGGGTGGTAATGGGGTGGAGGGTGGTTTGCACCGACGGCTTCGAGGCGAGTTTATTTTCTACCGCGTTCTCAATAGCGTTAAGGGTGAGCGAGTTGGTCAGTGTTTGCAGGAGAGGTGAAGGGTTTGGATGACGGGAGGGTCGGGACGGGACGTTTTTTTTGTTTATTTAGGTCGGTCCAAGATGGACCAGCAAGGAACAGGTAGGTGTGTCTCGCTGTCACAGCTGCGGGGGGGGATTAAGTTTGGTAAACGTGTACACGGGTTTAAGGCCACGTGCAGAAGGCTCTTTGTGGTTACATGAGGGTGGGTTGGCTCTGTCGCGGTTCCAGTTTTGAAGGGTGCTGAAGTGGTGTTTGGAGGAGGCTGGGTTGGGTCACCTTAGGGTAAATTCCCACTCCTTTTAGGATTGAGGCAGCAAGGTGGGGTCTTAGTGAGGAGGCTATCATGCGTGTGGGGAGATGGTCTTCTACGAGATTCAGGAGTTACGTAAAGGCTGTGTAAATGAGCGCAATTTGTTTATTATAGGTTCCTGGGCGGATTTGTGGGGACTCCTATGTCCACTGGGGGTCACGGGTAGCGAAGAGAAGGCCCAGGGGAAAGCAGTTGGGGTTTAAAGGGGAAGATATTAAATGATTGTGGTTTGGGAAGTGGGGCACCGCAGACAGAGGGTGTCTATAACCTTGTGTTGTAGGGTCATACAACACAGGCAAAATATACCATATGTAGTCCATCTTGTGTCTGTCCCCAACTTTTGGACGCAGATGACAGCAGTGATAAAGAACACTTATCAGCATGTTCACACTTCTGAGACAGGTCCACAAACCTGATTATCCCATAATCGCACAGCCTACTGTGCTATCACTGCAGCAAAGGATTCTGGGTAATGACATAGAAATGAGCACTTCCAGTCTGTTAGTCACAGACTCGGTGATAGTACATGAGTTCTGTAAAGTTTCCCAGCATTGAATAGGTTAATACCTACACTTCCCATGTGTGTTTGTGGAGACTCAGGATTTTACTCACACAACACATGGAAGCACATATGTCCTTCAGAACTGAAAGAGTTAATCATGCCTATCCCTTTTACACAGGGCAGGGTGCAATTTACAGTAACCTCAAAGCAGCTTGTCCCAAAATATCCCAACCAGTCCCACCACAGCACTGCCCCATATCCACTCACACAGAGCAGCGGGGAGAGCAAGGAGGGGGTGCAGGGGTCACACAGAGCAGCGGGGGGAGCAGAGGGGGTGCAGGGGTCACACAGAGCAGCGGGGGGAGCAGACGGGGTGCAGGGGTCACACAGAGCAGCGGGGAGAGCAAGGAGGGGGTGCAGGGGTCACACAGAGCAGCGGGGGGAGCAGAGGGGTGCAGGGGTCACACAGAGCAGTGGGGAGAGCAGAAAGGGGGTGCAGGGGTCACACAGAGCAGCGGGGGGAGCAGAGGGGGTGCAGGGGTCACACAGAGCAGCGGGGAGAGCAAGGAGGAGGTGCAGGGGTCACACAGAGCAGTGGGGAGAGCAGAGAGGGGGTGCAGGGGTCACACAGAGCAGCGGGGGGACAGAGAGAGGGTGCAGGGGTAATACTGAGCATCGGCGGGAGCAGAGAGGGGGTGCAGGGGTAACACTGAGCAGAGGGGGACAGAGAGGGGGTGCAGGGGTCACACAGAGCAGCGGGGGGAGCAGAGGGAGTGCAGGGGTCACACAGAGCAGTGGGGAGAGCAGAGAGGGGGTGCAGGGGTAACACTGAGCAGAGGGGGACAGAGAGGGGGTGCAGGGGTCACACGGAGAAGCGGGGGGAGCAGAAAGGGGGTGCAGGGGTCACACAGAGCAGCGGGGGACAGAGAGAGGGTGCAGGGGTCACACGGAGAAGCGGGGGGAGCAGAAAGGGGGTGCAGGGGTCACACAGAGCAGCGGGGGACAGAGAGAGGGTGCAGGGTCACACTGAGCAGCGGGGGACAGAGGGGGTGCAGGGGTCACACTGAGCAACAAGAAGACAGAGAGGGAGTGCAGGGGTCACACAGAACAGCGGGGGACAGAGGGGGTGCAGGGGTCACACTGAGCAACAAGGAGACAGAGAGGAGGTACAGGGGTCACACTGAGCAGCGGGGGACAGAGGGGGTGCAGGGGTCACACTGAGCAGTGGGGAGCAGAGAGGGAGTGCAGGGGTCACACAGAACAGCGGGGGACAGAGGGGGTGCAGGGGTCACACTGAGCAGCGGCGGGGCAGAGAAGTGGGGGTGGGGTGCAGGTGTCACACTGAGATGTGGGGATGAGGTGCAAGGGGTCACACTAAGCAGCTAGGGGGGTCGCAGAGGTCACAATGAGAAACAGGTGGGTTGATGACGAAACGCGTTGGGACGTAGCACACGTGCAGACATCACAGCGTGGTGGAGTCCTGAGATCCAGCTCTTCCTGCATACAGCCGATCATGGATACCAGCCCTGGCTCTACACAGAGATATACAGCAGGACAGAGTAAATTGCTCCCACAGCTCTAATGTGATATGAATGGCACCCTGGATAAGGAGACCCCCCCTATGGATGGCACCCTGGATAAGGTGACGCCCCCTATGGATGGCACCCTGGATAAGGAGACTCCCCCTATGGATGGCACCCTGGATAAGGAGATTCCCCCTATGGATGGCACCCTGGATAAGGAGACCCCCCCTATGGATGGCACCCTGGATAAGGAGATTCCCCCTATGGATGGCACCCTGGATAAGGAGATTCCCCCTATGGATGGCACCCTGGATAAGGAGATTCCCCCTTTGGATGGTACCAGTAAAGCCTCTCAAAGTGCCTCGCTGTGCGGTTCTGGATCGGGACTACCATTTGGTGACGGTACCCACCCGTGCCCCCTCCCGCTATTCTCCACAGAGATTATCTCTCTCACATCCCCAATTTTAGTGCTTGTTGGACTCTCAAATACTCTTTGGTGCCAGGGTTCCCTATCATTGTCATGGACTATCAAGGCCCAAGATATGTATTAATCTGCTGAGATAAAGGATCTCTACATGCGCTATTTCTAGCTCCACGTGTGAGTGTGCTCATTTAGATTCTTCTATGTTGATATTAAATGTCTGCACAGGTTGATGCTATGTGGCATGCGCCTCTTTTTTCAATAGATTCCTGTGCATGTGGTTCGTCCTCTCAGAAGCTGCGGAGAAGTCGTGGCACTTTATACCCTTTCTACTCGTTTGTTCATTTATGGACTTTATTATCGACATTTTCAATGATCACTGTATTGCTGTAAGGGTTCCATCCAGGGCTGGATCTTGCCCTTACATGGCTGTTGTGGCCATCTTGGTTCCT
This sequence comes from Ascaphus truei, assembly GCF_040206685.1. Taxonomy (NCBI): domain Eukaryota; kingdom Metazoa; phylum Chordata; class Amphibia; order Anura; family Ascaphidae; genus Ascaphus; species Ascaphus truei. The sequence continues at coordinate 41,013,073 of NC_134494.1, forward strand.
GGCAAGTCTCTCCCTGAAGTTCCTGAATGGGCTGCACCTGTTTCAGGGCTTACGTAGCCGTCAGTGACTCTCAGTGCCCGCCTGAGCATCGCATGCCTTTCCCTGTGTGCCTGGCCCCCTTGTGTTCTGATTCCGGAGCCTGCCCTGTTCCTGAGCCCTCCCTGTTCTTTTGGACTCCCTATTGCCGACCTCACTGTTACCCCAACCACGGCTCCTGTGCCGCCTGCCTTGACCCCAGCCAGTACCCGGACTTGCCTTGACCTCTGCCTGGATCATGACTACTCAAACAGGACTCTGTCCCCTGGCTGTGGTCGGTGATCTTATACAATATCACAGAAAAAGAGGTCCCTTACTTATGCACTCAACCTTCACTTTAGATTGAAACTTGTAACCACAAATACTCGCAAGAGATGGCTTCCCTTTATCAGGGTCTCCCCATCTCCACTAAATGGAAATAATATTTAATAAATTTAATTTAATTTTGACGTGTGGTTTTACCGACATATTTAATCCCACAGCAGCATGTAGGAACATAGATTATTCCCATAGTTTTACAGTTAGTAAATTTCTAAATTTTGGAAACTCTTGGTATTGTTCCAATTGTATAAACATTTTGAGGGGTTAATGTACTTACATGCCTTGCACGTGCCACAATAATACATACTTACTGTCTTTGATTTTAGCCACGTATCACTTTTCTGTGATTGATAATGTACCATATTACATCATATAGGATTTCACAATTAGGTGGTGATAAGAATTTAATATTGCAACATATATTGAAGCATATTCTGTTTATCATATTCTTTCCAAATGCATCCAATGGAGACATAAGAAGATCGAACACCAGGATGCCAGCGCCATAGAGGACTACTTTTGGGTATATTTAATCAAGAAGGACGTTTTGAACAGGCCTTCAAGTCTTCAAGGCAGCAGGAGACTGGACTTTCCAATACATCGGTACCGTATTTACAAAAGTGCTACACTGTAAGAAAGTCTATCTTTGAGCGCTATAGTTGTGTTTTCAGTAGACATTTTGTGGACGTCTGTACTTTATGGATGAAAACTTATGGAGAGCTTTTTTTAGGTCAGCATCCTCCAGAAGGATGCGCCAGTGTGACATTAACACTTTCCTTATTTCCTGCCATTGTTTATTATAAGTACCGATAATTCGGATGGGATTTTTTCGGTATTATAATTGGTTTTACCATACAATAAGGTGCTACGCTCCAGTTTTTTTTTAGCCCTCTTGTATGCCTTGTCTATGCAGGTTCGACTAGAGCCTCTGTTAGCAAGCTGCATAATCACAGACTGTTCCTCAAAATTAGATGTTGTTGAGCAATTTATTTTGGTATCCCTTGAATTAGGGGCTTAGGATGGTGGCTTGATGCCAGGAGTAAGTTCTTAGTGGCTGTTTGTTGTGTAAGTACAGCTGTTTGTACTATCCCATCTTTGTTTTTCATGATCTCCAAATCAAGGAATATGATCTTATCTGAGTCAATTTCACGTGTCAGTCTCAAGTTAGAAGTTATTATTATTGAGCACTTTCACAAATGCATGAAATTGTGACTCGGCAACAACAGCACATCATCGATATAACGTGTCCATAATTCGATATGCTGTGTGTGGAGGGACATTTCTTGACAAAAGACATTGGTTTCCTCCTACCATCCCAGGCTGTGCCCATGGCCGTGCCTTGTAGCTGGTGATAGCATTTACAATTGAATAAGAAATAGTTGTGGGAAAGCACCATTTTTAGTATATCCACTACAAACTCATTATGATTTAAAAATCCAGTACCTTTTAGCTTTCAAGAAATAAGACACCGATGCAACACCAATTAGATGTTGAATACTAGTATATAGTGATTCAACATCCAATGTCGCCAGGACAGTATTAGGTGTAACGTGTATCCCAACTAGTATTTGTAGTACATCCGTTGTGTCTTTTGTGTACGATGGGAGACAGGTAACAAAAGGTCTGAGTACTGTGCCTAGATATGTACTAGCATGTTCCGAAAGAGAACTTGTGCCGCTCGCTATTGGGCTTCCGCGTGGATATAGGGGACTTTTGTGCAGCTTCAGAATACTGTAAAAAGTTGCTATTTTAAAAAAAAGATATAATTATATTCTTTTTCGGTAATTACCTTACTTTCCGATCCCTTTTAAATTAATTAGAGTAATTTAAGATTTTCTCGCAAATAATTACCCCCACCCTGCAGGACAATGTCGCCCCCCTTTATCTGAAGGTTTGACGATTATTCCCTACGAGATAAGGTAGATATGGCTGCACGCCAAACACAATTGGTAAATGAAAGTAATAGAGTTAGCGGTGCGCCTGCGAGTGAGCGGAAGTCTGCAGGGACTCCGGCAGTACATGAGCAGGTGCCTCCTGGGGTTTTATACTGTCGCTTTCAGGGTGAAGACTTGGTTACACCGGTCTAAATTTTTCCCGCAGACTTTATAGTCAACTAGCTGATATACCCGGCGTTGCCCGGAGGCCGTGAGGGGGGGGCGTGAAAGGCAGGGGGGGGCGTGAAAGGCAGGGGGGGGGCGTGAAAGGCAGGGGGGGCGTGAAAGGCAGGGGGGGGCGTGAAAGGCAGGGGGGGGCGTGAAAGGCAGGGGGGGGGCGTGAAAGGCAGGGGGGGGGGCGTGAAAGGCAGGGGGGGGGCGTGAAAGGCAGGGGGGGCGTGAAAGGCAGGGGGGGCGTGAAAGGCAGGGGGGGGCGTGAAAGGCAGGGGGGGGGCGTGAAAGGCAGGGGGGGGGCGTGAAAGGCAGGGGGGGGCGTGAAAGGCAGGGGGGGCGGCCGGAGGCCATGAGGGGGGGCGTGAAAGGCAGGGGGGGGCGTGAAAGGCAGGGGGGGGCGTGAAAGGCAGGGGGGGGGCGTGAAAGGCAGGGGGGGGCGTGAAAGGCAGGGGGGGGGGCGTGAAAGGCAGGGGGGGGGGCGTGAAAGGCAGGGGGGTGGCGTGAAAGGCAGGGGGGTGGCGTGAAAGGCAGGGGGGGGCGTGAAAGGCAGGGGGGGCGTGAAAGGCAGGGGGGGGGCGTGAAAGGCAGGGGGGGGCGTGAAAGGCAGGGAGGGGGCGTGAAAGGCAGGGGGGGGCGTGAAAGGCAGGGGGGGGCGTGAAAGGCAGGGGGGGGCGTGAAAGGCAGGGGGGGCAACACACACACAGTGTCACACACACACACAGTGTCACACACACACACACACACACACACAGTGTCACACACACACACACACACACAGTGTCTCACACACACACACACACACACACACAGTGTCACACACACACACACACAGTGACACACACACACACACACAGACGTCACCTAGAGCGACACCTACCTCTACTTCCGGCCGCCGCCATCTTTTCACTCGGCGCCGCGAGGGAAGAAGGGTGTCCTTCCGGGCGCGCCGCCATGTTAGGCACCGCGAGGGAGGAAGGAGGTCCGCTGCCTGTTCCCCCGCCGGGGATGGAAATGAGGCGCCGCGAGGGAGGAAGGGGGTCCGCTGCCTGTTCCCCCGCCGGGGATGGAGATGAGGCGCCGCAAGGGAGAGGTGAGCGGAGGGAGACGTGAGCGGAGGAAGGGGAGAGATGAGCGCTGGGAGGGAGAGATGAGCGGCGGACCTCTACTGGCGCCGGGAGGAAGGGGGAGGGGAGAGATCCGGGAGGGGAGAGATGAGCGCCGGGAGGGGAGAGATGAGCGGCGGACCTCTACTGGCGCCGCGAGGGAGGAAGGGGGGGGGAGAGAACCGGGAGGGGAGAGATGAGGGGAGGGAGAGATGAGCGCCAGAGTGTGTGTGTGTGTGTGTGTGTGTGTGTGTGTGTGTGTGTGTGTGTGTGTGTGTGTGTGTGTGTGTGTGTGTGTGTGTGTGTGTGTGTGTGTGTGTGTGTGTGTGTGTGTGTGTGTGGTGAGCCAAGGGGGAAGAGTGGCAGTTGGGTGACGTCACACACAGCAATCTGATTGGCCGACCAATCAGATTCACCGCAGATAGCACTAACCTCACTAACCATTTCGATTTTATATATTAAGATTGTCGCTGATACAATTGTGGCAGCTGAATACTTTTTTTGTGGGTACAGCATTGTGAAGCGTTTACCACTCTCCCCAAAAGACCGACAGGGGAAAATCAGTAAAAGTTTTGTCATAGTGCTTATTCAGCTATCTAGCTGTTTAGGTTTTACTCAAGCCCTATAGCAGAGCATATAGATATATGAAGTTAGCTAACGCATATATTGGGTGGGTATTAACAGAGCCACGCGATCAGTGCATGTAATCAGCAGCTCTGTGACTTTGTGTCCTAATAGGGATACCACTGTTATATTAATCACTGACGCTGCGGGTTTCAGGGTTAATTACCCGGATACCATCTTCTGTTGGCAGCACATTTATTTATTTTTGTGGAGTAGTTGTTGTAATTAACAACTCACTGCCCTCAACACTCAGTAAGCAACTCCTGCAAAATCTTTTCACCGTTTGGCTCACCTACAGTATGTACATATGCACTTTATTAGTTTTATCACCATATGTTAGTCACATGTAGTTTTCAACAGTGATGTGTCCCCTGTGGAACAAACTAATACTCAGGTATACACCGTTTTACAATCAATACTAGTATCTGACATCTACCTAAATCAGAGTCTAACTAGTTAGCTATTAATATGCATTTCTAAGTTGCAGTAATGGTATCAACCCTATGCTGCTTCTCAGTGAATTGCTGTGTCTAAGCACTAATTTAGGTTTTAATAATTGTGTTTTCTATGTGACACTATTAAATAAATATTATTTCAATTCAGTGGAGATGGGGAGACCCTGATAAAGGGAAGCCGTCTCTTACCAGTATTTGGGGTTACAAGTTTCAATGTAAAGTGTAGGTTGAGTGCATAAGTAAGGGATCTCTTTTTCTGTGATATCCTACTAACTATCCCTATTTGCACCCCTATAGCACACTACACTATTATGCTGAGCAGAGGCCACGCTTTCTCTTCTGCGGTGATCTTATACCCTATCTCAGTACAGCGGGACCGCTTCCTATGCAGACGAGCATTGCACAGTTTATCAATGTTTCTCACATCTAAATTGTTACTTTCACTAGTTCATTTCAAGTTTATTTTATTTTTATGTTCACATTATATCACCATTGATATTCCTCACGTCACATTTCACTTTTATTCACTAGATATCACTTTTGGTTTATTACCAAGCGCTAACTTATATATACATATATAGACACACAGATAGACTCCGCATACACACCTCAAATAAAAGGTATTACTAAGACCAATGGGTAGACGCTGAATGTAAGAGTATGGTCGGGGCTCTGAGACAAAAGTTAATGTGACAGAAAAAGACAAAAAAAGTCTCAAAAAGGAGCACTCTTAGAGCAGGAAGCATTGTGGGTAATTGTGGGTGTTATTTAAAGGTTCTCTGGTGTTTTGTTTATTAAGCCACTTTTTTGCACTTGACAAAGACCTATTAGGTCGAAACGTTGTGTATGCTTTAATAAATTATTCCTTTTTTTTTTTTTTTTTAATCCGTGTACCCCATCTTCTATCCTTCGCTTCCTCCTCCAGACCAGGACTGCTAAATCTTGGGTACCTCCTCTCTGAGATCTGGAAGGGGAGGGTCTAGTGTCTACACCACTATTGGCTGCTCGCAAACACCAGGTCAACGCCTCTTCTGTTACTCAGAGAGTAGCAGGAGGGGGTCAAAAGCCCAGACAATGGACCTGTCATAGCCTGTAGCTATCATGACTTAGGCCTTGCCCCCGCTGCCTACTACAGCGTCCGCTGTGACGGACGCTGCGCTCACGAGAGCCCTCCCCGCAATGGCGCCGGGCCCGCTGCGAGGGGGGGCCGCAGCGCTCGCGCGAGAGCTACTCCTGCTCTCAATAGAATTGAGAGCAGGACTCGCGTCGAGCGGCTAGGCACGCCCCCCGGCGGTTCAGCCAATGAGGGCGAACCTGCCGGGTGACGTCATGGCCGCGCCCCCTTCACTCCCCCGCCACGCCCTCCCCCCCCCGGTCTCTCTTCCTGCAGCTCCCTGCAGACCGGGGAATCGGCTGCACGCGCCGCCAATCTCGCGGGCGCGCGTTGCAGCTGAGTTACCGGGGCCGTAGCCTAACATGACAGGAGGCAGAGAGGCAGACTGGACCAGCCTAGGCTACATATGTATTTATATCTCTATTTATATAGCGCCATCCAGGTACACAGCGCATCACAGCGGTAATACACAGGACATAATAATATAACACATAGTGGGAATAACTGCCTTACACATAAAAGTAACATTAAGGAAAAGGAGTTCCTGCCCCGAAGAGCTTACAATCTGTATATAATCTTGTTCACACTCTCCAAGGTCCGTATCGAGACTGAAGAGCAATAAGTAACACCCCATATTGTATCCCACTCTTCCAGAGCTCTTTCTGAACACATCTCTTTCCCCAAGCTATGCTTCCCCTTCATTAATTAGTCTGCACGGCGCTGCGAGGTGACGCTGCGAGGTGACGCCGCGAGGTGACGCTGCGAGGTGACGCTGCGAGGTGACGCCGCGAGGTGACGCTGCATCTGCACATTGTTTCTGTGGAAGTTCCCGCTCAGATTTCAGTTTCTTTTGGGTATGAAATGGGCTGACGGGGACCCAGGGCTGGCCTTAGCCATTTCAGCACCCTGTGCCAAAATCTTTTTGGTGCCCCCCCCCCCCCCCCCCTTACTAGGGTGCTCCCCCTCTTTTTTCTAAACACTATAACCCATGCGTACACTTTCTTGCGGTTTCCTTATTAAAAATAAGTAAACCTTGCTGGTATCTCTCTCCCTCCCTCTCTATCTCTCCCCCCGTCACACCTCCCTCTCCCTCCCCCCATCCCTTCTCTCTCTCCTCCCCAACCCACCTCCATCACCCTCTCTCTCCCCATCCCTTCTCTCTCTACCTCCCCCCCATCACACCTCCATCTCCCTCTCTCCCCATCATCCTTTCTCTCTCATAACTTCTCTCTCCCGAATCCCTTCTCGTCTTCTCTCTCCCCCATCGATTCTCTCATCCCTTCTCTCTCATCTCTTCTCTCTCACACTCTCTCCCATCCCTTCGCTCTCTCTTCCCTCTATTTCCATAGCTCTCCTTCTCTCTCTCCCCCATCCCGTCTCTCTCTCTTTCTATCATCCCTTCTCTCTCATCTCTTCTCTCTCACACTCTTTCCCATCCCTTTGCTCTCTCTCTCCCCTCTCTCTATTTCCATAGCTCTCTCTTTCTATCATCCCTTCTCTCTCATCTCTTCTCTCTCACACTCTTTCCCATCCCTTTGCTCTCTCTCTCCCCTCTCTCTATTTCCATAGCTCTTATTTTTAATGTACTTAATGCACTTTGCACTTTGCACAGTAACATGTACAGACACAATGCAGTGGGCAGGTTCAAGCTTCAGACATATACACATCTGCAGCCCCCTCCTCTCCCCTCCTGCCCGCCTGCCTGACATTTCACTCTTCATTGGGTTTCATTTTTTCGGCGGGCCCAGGCTTGCTTCATGTCAGAGCCTTGTGAGTGCATTGGGAGTGCATGGGGAGAGGGGAATCCTACAAGGGGAGGAGGGGGGAAGAGAGTGTGTGAGCCGCAGACTGACGGCCATTGTAGGAGTCACAGGGCGTGATGGAGAGTATACATGGAGAGTAGAAGTGACTCCCTGGATACAGCCTGGCGGATGATTGATACAATATAAACATTAACAGATAGAGCTCAATCAGGCCAAGAGACACAAAGGGCTTTGCCATTGTTATGCTCTATTGCTGGAGTTTCTCTCTCGGCTTTGGATGGGGATTATGCATTGTATCCGTTTGAAGTATAAATAAACAATAATTTATTGGAGACAGGGCTCTTACTTTAAGAGTTTTAACCTCTTCGGTGCTGGAGAGAGTTACTAATTAGACTCAAGTCAGCGGTCCAAGTTTTTTTTTTTTCTTTTACCAACAAATACCCCAGAATGCCGTGAGAAACAAGTTAGACGATTAGTTTTCAGCGGTTTCCACACCTTTTTTATATTGGGCAGCCCCGGCTAGGAAGTGTTTATTCAGCGAATCGCCACTTAATAAATCGTATTGCTGACTCGGACTATCGCTAATAAAACTGTGTGAGCGATCCCAGGCAGTGCAGTGTCCTGGGCCCGTGGGGGGAAGACACACATAATAAGGTCCCACACTGCCCCTCAGTGTGTGCAGGCAGCATGGGGGTATAGCTGTCACTCACTGCGGGAGCCGCCAAAGTCACGCCCCACAATGCCTTGCCACTGTTGATCCAAAGTATTGTGGGAAGCGACTTTGGAAGCTCCCGCTGTAATTGACAGCTATACCCCCCATGCTGCCTGCAAACACGAGGGGCAGTTTTGGGCCTTATTAAGCATGTGTTCCCCCCCATACTTTCAGGACACTATACTGCCTTGAGATCCGCAGTTACAGATTTTTTGGGGGTGAACCTCTTAGACACACCTTACCTCCCCCTTGTTGGGAATCAGTGGTCTAGTTGGCAGCTCTGGTGGGAAGCATGCAGTGGGTAAGGGCTGTTATATGCAGCATGCGGCCGTGCGTTCCTATGCGAACGCGCGTGCATGTGCCGCATGCTTTTCCTGTCTATAGAGCAGGGAGCTGCAGGCAATGTGTGTGTGTATGTGTGTGTGTATGTGTATGTGTGTGTATGTATGTGTGAGTATGTGTGTGTGCATGGGTTGTGTGAGTGAAAGGAAGTCCTAAATAAGATTTTTTAAAGAAAAAAAAAGTTTAATATTTTTTTTTTGTTTTACAATCCTTGACACACACACACATACACACACACACACACACACACATACACACACACACACACACACACACACACACATTTGAGCGCAGGCAGCGGCGCGAAAAGATGATTTTCCTCATCTTCGCCGCTGTCTGTCGCCTCCCCTCTCCCTGCCGTGCGCGCGGCCCTCGTATAGAAAGGCAGTCAGCCAACTAAAAATCCGCACGCACGGCGCAGCACGCGCCCGGCACTATAGAACGTGCCTAAGGTGTAAACAAGTTGGGTGAGGGGTACAATAGGAGACCCTTTCACGTTAATCTCATTCCACGGTTACCGCTTGGTTCCCGATTTCCCAAAGAGGTTTCTGATCTCCCAAAAACGTTGCTCCTGGATGGAGATGTGAGAAGCTTTCGCAGGAGAGCGCAAACCACGCAAACTGTGGCCTTTTTTAGCGGCATAACATTTTGAGACGTGGCCACGATTTGCCACGTGTTAGGCCATTGTGCAATGCAATTTTGCTTAACATGCTAATTTTGCCAAATTCTCTCAAATTGCCGGATCTGCTTAAAGCTGAGACTACACGTGGCGCACACGTCACGCCGCGCCTCGCAGCTGCCGATATTCCACCGAACGCTTGGCAAATGACGAAATCTAAAATAAATGTTGCCCCTTTATTAGCCTTCGGAGGGTCAGCGAAACGTTTTCCGTAATTGGAAAATAAACGCCACGTCTTTCGCGACTGCGCTTTGGCGCATTTTTTAACCCTTGGAGAGGTGCTTGGAGCTGCCGCTAACGCCAGGTCCGACGTGTGATAGTAATCCAACTAGTCTTAATATACCTCATTTTTTGTAACTCTTTCTACCCCTTATTTCTTGTCCCTCCTCCCTAAATCCCTTATTCCAGGGGATTATTAACTCCAGGCCCTCCAACAGGTCAGGTTTTCAGGATATCCCAGCTTCAGCATAGGTGGCTCTGAGCCACTGATTGAGCCACCTGTGCTGAAGCAGGGATATCCTGAAAACCTGACCTCTTGCGGGGTCTTTAAGTACGGGAGCCTGCCCTATTCTATTTGCTGGGAAGCAGTCATCCCCTTGCTTGGGAACATTGTTATCCCTATACAAATGGACGGGGCTGAAATCTTCCTGTGCAATGGGAAGACAGCCTGACCGTATACCAACCATAATCCTGTGTTTATCTAGCCCTAGGGGGATAGAGAGGGGGGATAGATTGAGGGAAAGAAGGGGGATGTGAGGAAGAGATGGGATAGAGGGGGGGGAGAGATTGAGGAAAAGATGGGGGGGAGAGATTGAGGAAAAGAAGGGGGCGTGAGGAAGAGACGGCATAGAGAAGGTGTAGAGATTGAGAGAGGACATTGTTATCCCTATACAAATGGACGGGGCTGAAATCTTACTATGCAATGGGAAGACAGCCTCACCGTATATCAACCATAATCCTGTGTTTATCTAGCCCATATATATGGACCGTTCTCTCTGCCACTCACTTGGTCCCGTCCCCCCACCAGTCTCAGTGAAGAGGAGGGATTTTTACTGCAATCAGAGCTGGGTCAATCAGTCACAAGCAGCCTGGGGAGAAGTTTAATTCAACTCAGATCTCGGCGCACAGCTGCCAAAAATATAAAGAAACCAAGAAAGAGAGAAGAAAAAAACATCCACACTTTGCTCACACATCTGGAGGAAAGATTCCAGGGAGGAGAAAGTGAGAGGCAGAGACGGAGGGAGGGAAAGAGACAAGGGGAGAGAGGGAGGAGGAAGAGAAGGGTTAGAGGGGGGGGGGAGAGGGATGGAGGGAAAGAAGAGGGGGGGTGGAGAGAAGGGATAGAGGGGGGAGAGGTTGAGGGAGAGAAGGGGGGTGAGAGAGAGAAGTGATAGAGGGGGGAGATCGAGGGAGAGAAGGGGCTGAGGGAGAGAAGGGATAGAGAGGGGAGAGGTTGAGTGAAAGAAAAGCGGTGTGAGGAAGAGAAGGTATAGAGGGGGGAGAGATTGAGGGAAAGAAGGGGGGTGTGAGGAAGAGAAGGGATAGAGGGGGGAGAGATTGAGGGAAAGAAAGGGGGTGTGGGGAAGAGAATGGATAAAGGGGGGAGATATTGAGGGAAAGAAGGGGGTGTGAGGAAGAGACGGGATAGAGGGGGGAGATATTGAGGGAAAGAAGGGGGTGTGAGGAACAGAAGGGATATAGAGGGGGAAGATTGAGGGAAAGATGAGGGTTGGAAGGCAGAGAAGGGATAGAGAGGGAGGTAGAGATTGAGAAAGAGAAGGGGGTGAGGAAGGGAAGAGATAGAGAGGGGGAAGATTGAGGGAACGAAGGGGGGTGTGAGGAAGAGAAGGGATAGAGGGAGGAGAGATTGAGGGAGAGAGGGGGGTGTGAGGAAGAGAAGTGATACAGAGAGGGGGGGATAGAGAAAGACAAACACAAACGAGCTGCAGTGCAAAGCTAATAGGCCAAGAGTTGTTTCAAGCCGTTGCATCAGTTGTGCGATCCTGGGATGATCTTGGCTGTGTTGTTAGTGCATTCATAGGAAGGATTGCAGGCGCTGGCTCGGTGCTGTTCTCCAGGCTGGCCGCGGCACTGCATACTTCATGGCTTCTCCTCCTGTCCTGGCAATGCACCCCGCACTTCACAGCACCCATGCTAAACAAAGAACAGCCACAGAAAAGAAGCTGGTCCCGATTTAGGATTGCTCTGGGAGTAAAACAAACCCGATGCTGTTCAGTAATTCTGCATGTCAGGAAACAGTGCTGTCAGTGTACACGCCGCTGAGCACGGACAAAGTAAATACATAGATAAAGCTACAGGGACATGGGCCTTTATTCCGTGACATCCACGGCCATTTGAATGAGGGTTGGCAAACGCTCCAACTGCACCTAATTAGCGGGTACACGACATGTTTTGGGGTCCCGTAACTATTAAATATAAAAGGGCCTATTCACAAAGCAGTGATAAAATCAGTGCGTTTGCGTCCGACTATGGGGCCTGCGCAGAAAGTGCAGCTAAGTCAGTTATCGGCAGCTTATCGTCAAAAACGCCTACTGCTATTCTGTAAGCTCCGATATTTTGGCGATACTAGAAATTTTCGTCAATTTTTTTCCGGGGAAAAAAGTAATTGCCAAACGCACGCCGATAAGCCACTTATCAGCAGTTTCTCAAACTCGCTCAATTCTAGTAGCCCCGATCAGCTTATCGAGTCTGATCGCCGCTCTAGAATTGAGATTTCTTCTCCGAATCGCCTCGCCAGAAAGAGTTGGCAAGAAGGTGGTGAGAAGCTGCCGATGAGCAGCGAGACGGGACTTTTTTCCTGCATCAGATTGATGCCGGGAGACTCCGGGGCTGATATCCATTAATATCAGCACCGGAGACCCCCGGCATGAATCAGATGAATTAAAAATGCATTTACTGGCAACTTCATTACTTCTTTTTCCTTTTTTATGTTTTCCATTGCCCATTGACTGCTAATGTGTTAATCTGTGCCTGTTTAGGGTACAGATGAATACAGTGGAAGACAATGCATTTTTTTGGCAAATGCATTTCTTCTATTGACTGTTTTATTTTCTGTTTCTTTTTATTGTTTAGATTAAATTGATTTGAATTGTGATGGAGAGGGGGGAGGTGTATTTATTGAAATGTAGGCCATGTTTTTGTTTTTTTTAAATAGTGGAATGGTACCGCAGGCCAGTGGGGACCCACGGGGACCACCTGAGGACCCATGGACGCCCACATGGACAACCCGAGGACCCCCCAGACGCCCATGGGGACCACCTGAGGACCCCCGGACACCTGCGGGGACCACCAGGTGACCCCTGTGGGGCCCACGACACCTGTGGGGACCACCCAGGGACCTGACTAACTGCCTGAGTGGGTGGGTGACTGACAAAAACAATATGCATACATTCAAATAAATACATCCCCCCCACAGAAATGGGCAACGTTACTTTTATCCAGATATGGATAATAGTGCATTTGCCCATTTAAAATAAAACATTAACCAGCAGAAATAAAGTAAATAAAACTTGCACTCACCCATGCCAGCCTGCCAGGATGAAGGCTGTCCTCATCCTCATCACCGTCCATGTCCTCCGTTGCCAGAAACAATACAATACAAAATACAATCTATTGGCCCCTATCCCCTTAATCACCTTAGCGGTTAGAAACTGCTGTAGTAATTAAGGGGTTAACCCACCCTCCCACACTACCCACTCAGGAGGCCTAACCACCCTCCCCAGGCACCTACCCCCACCCTCCACCCATTCATTGGTACAGTGGTTACATCATGCTCATATAATATGGGCATGATTTACCTTTATAGCAATAGATGGTGAAGCTAAAAAAAGATAGGCCCAAAATAAAACACACTACATAGAAAAATAAACACATTACAAATGCCAATAAACCAATTGATTGGCACAGTGGGTACATCATGCCCATTTATTATGGGCATGATTTAACACTATGGCAGTGAATGGTCAACCTAAAAAATAAATAACGACCAACAATATCCAATGCAATCAAAACAATCACTAATTAAACAACAATAAACAAGTGAACACAACTAAATTACTATCAATCAATAAAGCAACTACCAAATAAACACCAGAATTATTAAAACACCCCCAAAAAACATCAATAAATAAAAGAAAACTCCAAATAAACACCATTATTAAAAATCAAAAGACCAAAAATAATCCCCAATTAAAAAGCAAACACCAAAAAAACAAAAATAAACAATTTAAAACACAACAAAAAATACCATAATTCAAAATCAAAACACAAAATAAATAGTATAAATATTTAAAAGCAAAGAACCAAAATATATTTAAAAGAAATAAAAGCAAGCATTTGCCAAAAAAAGCATTGCTTGTCACAGTATGTATGTAGTATGTATGTATGTATGTATGTATAGCCCTAAAGAGGCATACATAAACACATTGACAATCAATTAGCAATGAAAAAATGTAAAATCAAAAAAATACAATGAAAAAACCTGTAAAAGAAAAATAACATACATGCAATGTTTTTTCTTACCTTTTAGATGTCTTCCCCCATCGATTCGCGTGGTCTCAGCAAGCTCTCGAACAAATCCACAATCCAAAACAGCAACGGGCCTCAGGTAAAGTCCTTTTCTTCTTTCTTTATCTTCATCTATTATGTGTAATCCATTTGGGGGTCCTTCTTCCTTCTTTCTTTCTTTCTTTCTTTCTTTCTTCCTTCTTTCTTTCTTTCTTCTAGGTTCTATTGGGGAGGAGGTCTTCACTCTCCACTTCTTGGCGTCAAATGAGGCTTTTATATGGCCTGTGACGTCACATTTGAGTGGCTCCCATGCCATCTGATTAGCTGGATAAGCATGCAACATTTTTTGTTTTTTTAAACTGTGATGTCATGTAAAGGGAGGGAAGCCAGCCAATCAGAAAGACCATGCTTCCTTTCCCTTTAACATGACATCACCAAAACCACATGGCCACAGTCACATATTATTTCAGCCAATCAAATTGTGAGATGTATATCCCCAATCTGATTGGTTGTAGTAGACCATGTGACTCCCTTTGGATGACGTCACATCCTTTCCAAAAATTGACGCTGTCACATGGTCTACTACAACCAATCAGATTGGTTGTATACCCCTGAGGAAGTGACGCGCACAAAACGCGTAGGGTCAGAGGTTAAGGCTATTCTGGAGAGACGCCTACGCAGTATCTCAAGCACGGTATACACCTCCAACCACTTGAAAGAAGCTCCTTCCCCCGGCATCCGTATCCTGTGTCTGGGAACAGCTACGGAGTCAGGGGCGGCATCGGCACGTAAGTGCAGACGTCCCCCTGTTGCGGAGGAGAGAGTAGCAGCTTCTTGTCACAGTTGGACTTGCTTGTTTGTTTCTGCTTTGTTGTGAGTAGGACTCTGGTTTTACCACCAGACCATCTACACCACGCTATTCTCCATTTTTATAGAACTTTATTGTCCTTTTATTATATATTTTTAATAAATTAGCTTAACTGTTCTTACAGCCGTGATTGTTTTTTGTATTAGGCGACAATACAAAAAACACCTCACCGTCTACAGCAAGGGACTGAGCTCAGAATGGGCAATGACCATGGCAGGTGGTCCCGGCAGACCAGGTCTTTTTACACCATTTATATTTAAGGGATCAGTCAACAGGCAAAACAAGGCAGTGAAATAAAAACGAGGTTTATTCGGAGAAGACCTCGGAAACACACAGAAATACAAAATACAGAAATATACGCACTTACTGGACTCTGGGGAATAAGACCTACATTTCCTAGGTGCCGGGTGGCCGCTTGCCTGGGCTTATCCTGATCTGAACCTCGTTCCGTTCATCCTGAACCGAGATCCAACCAAAAATCATGACCGGGTCCTAGACCTGAATCCCCTGCAACCGATTTCGGCAGAAATCCTGACCGCGACTGCTAGTTCGATTTTGAGAACTTGGCCGCAAAAGACTGGACTTAGTCTGTGCGAGGCAGGCTTTTGTAGCTTCAAAACAAAGCCGTTTCCTCTGCTATTTTGAACAGAGAAACTTTGAAAAGCCCGTCCTAGCTTCATGGACTCAAGTCACAGGAAGGTCTGGTCTCTGCCTCGGCCGTCTCCTTACATTCCCTCCGCTGTTCTATGTCCAGCATGGAGGTAGGAGGAGCGACCTAGCAGAGCGTGGGAATTCCTCCCCGCCAGCCAATAGAAAGAAGGGCTCGTTCTTTGGCTGACGTCAGAAGAGGGGAACGTGCCAAGCCGTCTCGGGATGCCCCGTGGGCGGGACATGCGAATTGACCAATAGGAAACGTGCCGACATTCTGCAGCTTCCCTCAGTCAACACATTGCCACCTTCTGGGCAGTCTCCACTGAGACCGGCAAACCGGAGTGTCCTCCCCGCAGGGGGTCTCTGTTCTCCGGATCCAGTACTCCACCCTGACCCGTCCACTTAGCACCCCGACACCTCTCAACATCCCGTCTCCTCTTTCATGTACGGACTCTATGCAGACTAGCTGGCACCTTAAACATATGCCCTGGCCGACTGCATAGGGCCTTATAGAAAATGTAAAAACAAAATATAGTACATTTTATTACAGAATATACTTTGGAGGACCTTATACATATAAGGGAAATAACTTGGGGATATTTGGGCTCGAAATCCAGGAGTCTGGGGGACCCTGGGTAGCCCCGGTGTAATTCACCCTGCGTACCGGCAAATCATGCCTGCTCGCTGGGGAGAATGAAATGATTACCGGCAACTTTGGCCCCCGAACTCCTGCAACCAAAATAATCGCATCTCCACCCAAATATCCCCCCTAAAACTGACACACACAACATTTCGCAGTTCTAGGGCTAAGAGAACATGAAATAGGAACAAACAGGGTCATTTTATTGTCCAGCATGTATTATCCCAGGCTTATGGAGGTACCAGGGACCCCACAGGTTATGGGGTAATCAGAAGGCTTAACCTTTATTAGATAGCCTGGTTACCCCCTCCCGTCACACAGGTTCAATGACCCAAGGCTCTAGTGCTGACCACTGGTCACAGGGCCAATATAGCATAACTGGTAATGTGACTGGTCTCAGGGGGAGAAAGAAGAGAGAGAAGAAGAGAGAGAAGAAGAGAGAGGAGAGAGAGAAGGGGGAGAGGAGAGAGAGAAGGGGGGAGAGAGAGACTCTCTTCCTCTCTGGCAGAAAAAGGGTTACGTTTGCCATTGATACAGCATAAGAGAAGCATATACATGTAATGTTAGCTCTCTGATCATATTCCCAGCTTTGCTGTGGGCAGGAAGGACATATATTTTGCTTCTCATATTAGACCCCATGCTATCCCAGTTGCGTTGCGGCTCCTGTTAACCCAGTCACTGCCAGGAGGACGGCCCTATTTTAACCGAGATCATGCTGGGGCACTGGTGTTCGCGCCGTCCTGTTACATTGTTGCAGACAGGCGCTCGCTCACCTGTGCCCCGTGGGATTATAGTAGTTTGGAAACAGCCTGGCTGAGGAAGGGTTAATCCCATTAGTGATGGAGGGGGCCTGCTATGACTCGCCCAGCACTATATATACTGTATATAAATGGGACGCAGTGTGTGCTGAACGCCCCCGGGGCGCAGAGTTGCTTACAGGAGTCACAGACTATTTGATCGCTAATGACAAAAAGGAATACTTGTTATCAGTTGTCTGAGAATGAAAGCCCCCCCCCCCCCCCCCCCCCCTCTCACTGCCCGGAGCACACACTTTGCTCAATGCAAAGATATCACCTGTCGCGGACGGGTCCCGGCTGGAGCAGCGTGTGATGTCTCAGACGTTCTGTCTTTGTCACCGGGCAGGATTTTACTTTGTACCGAGACTTTACCCCTTTGCTTTTTCCCACCCCGAGTTCTCTTTTTATCCCCCTCTCCCCCCCCCCCCCCCATGCCATCTGTTCCTGTCCTTTATTTATTCCTCAAATATTCTCTGGCTCTAAAGGTGGTCACATCAAATTATGTACACTGGCCATGCCCAGTATCTCAGGCCTTTGCAGGGTGCTGGGTGGGTGCAGGGTGGGTGTGTGTAACTATGTATATATACAGTATATTGGCAGGGCTCAGTATCTCAGGGCTTTGCGGGGTGCTGGGTGGGTGCAGGCTGGGTGTGTGTAACTATGTATATATACAGTATATTGGCAGGGCTCAGTATCTCAGGGCTTTGCAGGGTGCTGGGTGGGTGCAGGCTGGGTATGTGTAACTATGTATATATACAGTATATTGGCAGGGCTCAGTATCTCAGGGCTTTGCGGGGTGCTGGGTGGGAGCAGGCTGGGTGTGTGTAACTATGTATATATACAGTATATTGGCAGGGCTCAGTATCTCAGGCCTTTGCGGGGTGCTGGGTGGGAGCAGGCTGGGTGTGTGTAACTATGTATATATACAGTATATTGGCAGGGCTCAGTATCTCAGGGCTTTGCAGGGTGCTGGGTGGGTGCAGGCTGGGTATGTGTAACTATGTATATATACAGTATATTGGCAGGGCTCAGTATCTCAGGGCTTTGCGGGGTGCTGGGTGGGAGCAGGCTGGGTGTGTGTAACTATGTATATATACAGTATATTGGCAGGGCTCAGTATCTCAGGCCTTTGCAGGGTGCTGGGTGGGTGTGGGTGTAATTATGTATACAGGCATACCCCGGTTTAAGGACACTCACTTTAAGTACACTCGCGAGTAAGGACATATCGCCCAATAGGCAAACGGCAACTCACGCATGCGCCTGTCAGCACGTCCTGAACAGCAATACCGGCTCCCTACCTGTACCGAAGCTGTGCGCAAGCGGGGAGACTATAGAGCCTGTTACAAATGTGTTATTTACATCAGTTATGCCCGTATATAACGATTGCAGTACAGAACATGCATCAATAAGTGGAAAAAAGGGAGTGCTTCACTTTAAGTACATTTTCGCTTTACATACATGCTCCAGTCCCATTGCGTTCGTTAATGCGGGGTGTGCCTGTGTTACATACATGCTCCAGTCCCATTGCGTTCGTTAATGCGGGGTGTGCCTGTGTTACATACATGCTCCGGTCCCATTGCGTACGTTAATGCGGGCTGTGCCTGTGTTACATACATGCTCCAGTCCCATTGCGTTCGTTAATGCGGGGTGTGCCTGTGTTACATACATGCTCCGGTCCCATTACGTACGTTAATGCGGGGTGTGCCTGTGTTACATACATGCTCCGGTCCCATTGCGTACGTTAATGCGGGGTGTGCCTGTGTTACATACATGCTCCGGTCCCATTGCGAACGTTAATGCGGGGTGTGCCTGTGTTACATACATGCTACGGTCCCATTGCGTACGTTAATGCGGGCTGTGCCTGTGTTACATACATGCTCTGGTCCCATTGCGTACGTTAATGCGGGGTGTGCCTGTGTTACACACATGCTGCGGTCCCATTGCGTACGTTAATGCGGGCTGTGCCTGTGTTACATACATGCTCCGGTCCCATTGCGTACGTTAATGCGGGGTGTGCCTGTGTTACATACATGCTCCGGTCCCATTGCGTACGTTAATGCGGGGTGTGCCTGTTTTACATACATGCTCCGGTCCCATTGCGTACGTTAATGCGGGGTGTGCCTGTGTTACATACATGCTCCGGTCCCATTGCGTACGTTAATGCGGGGTGTGCCTGTGTTACATACATGCTCCGGTCCCATTACGTACGTTAATGCGGGCTGTGCCTGTGTTACATACATGCTCCGGTCCCATTGCGTTCGTTAATGCGGGGTGTGCCTGTGTTACATACATGCTCCGGTCCCATTACGTACGTTAATGCGGGTGTGCCTGTGTTACATACATGCTCCGGTCCCATTGCGTACGTTAATGCGGGGTGTGCCTGTGTTACATACATGCTCCGGTCCCATTGCGTACGTTAATGCGGGGTGTGCCTGTGTTACATACATGCTCCGGTCCCATTGCGTACGTTAATGCGGGGTGTGCCTGTTTTACATACATGCTCCGGTCCCATTGCGTACGTTAATGCGGGGTGTGCCTGTGTTACATACATGCTCCGGTCCCATTGCGTACGTTAATGCGGGGTATGCCTGTGTTACATACATGCTGCGGTCCCATTGCGTACGTTAATGCGGGGTGTGCCTGTGTTACATACATGCTCCGGTCCCATTGCGTACGTTAATGCGGGATGTGCCTGTGTTACATACATGCTCCGGTCCCATTGCGTACGTTAATGCGGGGTGTGCCTGTGTTACATACATGCTCCGGTCCCATTGCGTACGTTAATGCGGGGTGTGCCTGTGTTACATACATGCTCCGGTCCCATTGCGTACGTTAATGCGGGGTATGCCTGTGTTACATACATGCTCTGGTTCCATTGCGTACGTTAATGCGGGCTGTGCCTGTGTTACACACATGCTCCGGTCCCATTGCGTACGTTAATGCGGGGTGTGCCTGTGTTACATACATGCTCCGGTCCCATTGCGTACGTTAATGCGGGGTGTGCCTGTGTTACATACATGCTCCGGTCCCATTGCGTACGTTAATGCGGGGTGTGCCTGTGTTACATACATGCTCCGGTCCCATTGCGTACGTTAATGCGGGGTGTGCCTGTGTTACATACATGCTCCGGTCCCATTACGTACGTTAATGCGGGGTGTGCCTGTGTTACATACATGCTCCGGTCCCATTGCGTACGTTAATGCGGGGTGTGCCTGTGTTACATACATGCTCCAGTCCCATTGCGTACGTTAATGCGGGGTGTGCCTGTGATACATGCTCCGGTCCCATTGCGTACGTTAATGCGGGGTGTGCCTGTGTTACATACATGCTCCGGTCCCATTGCGTACGTTAATGCGGGGTGTGCCTGTGTTACATACATGCTCCGGTCCCATTGCGTACGTTAATGCGGGGTGTGCCTGTGTTACATACATGCTCCGGTCCCATTGCGTACGTTAATGCGGGGTGTGTCTGTGTTACATACGTGCTCCGGTCCCATTGCGTACGTTAATGCGGGGTGTGCCTGTGTTACATACATGCTCCGGTCCCATTGCGTACGTTAATGCGGGGTATGCCTGTGTTACATACATGCTGCGGTCCCATTGCGTACGTTAATGCGGGGTGTGCCTGTGTTACATACATGCTCCGGTCCCATTGCGTATGCTAATGCGGGGTGTGCCTGTGTTACATACATGCTCCAGTCCCATTGCGTACGTTAATGCGGGGTATGCCTGTGTTACATACATGCTCCGGTCCCATTGCGTTCGTTAATGCGGGGTGTGCCTGTGTTACATACATGCTTTGGTCCCATTGCGTACGTTAATGCGGGGTGTGCCTGTGTTACATACATGCTCCGGTCCCATTGCGTACGTTAATGCGGGGTGTGCCTGTGTTACATACATGCTCCGGTCCCATTGCGTACGTTAATGCCGGATGTGCCTGTGTTACATACATGCTCCGGTCCCATTGCGTACGTTAATGCGGGGTGTGCCTGTGTTACATACATGCTCCGGTCCCATTGCGTACGCTAATGCGGGGTGTGCCTGTGTTACATACATGCTCCAGTCCCATTGCGTACGTTAATGCGGGGTATGCCTGTGTTACATACATGCTCCGGTCCCATTGCGTTCGTTAATGCGGGGAGTGCCTGTGTTACATACATGCTCCGGTCCCATTGCGTACGTTAATGCGGGGTGTGCCTGTGTTAGATACATGCTCCGGTCCCATTGCGTACGTTAATGCGGGGTGTG
Source organism: Ascaphus truei (assembly GCF_040206685.1). NCBI lineage: Eukaryota > Metazoa > Chordata > Amphibia > Anura > Ascaphidae > Ascaphus > Ascaphus truei. Next base: position 41,034,060 of record NC_134494.1, read on the forward strand.
CCTGTTTTACATACATGCTCCGGTCCCATTGCGTACGTTAATGCGGGGTATGCCTGTGTTACATACATGCTCCGGTCCCATTGCGTACGTTAATGCGGGGTGTGCCTGTGTTACATACATGCTCCGGTCCCATTGCGTACGTTAATGCGGGGTGTGCCTGTGTTACATACATGCTCCGGTCCCATTGCGTACGTTAATGCGGGGTGTGCCTGTGTTACATACATGCTTTGGTCCCATTGCGTACGTTAATGCGGGGTGTGCCTGTGTTACATACATGCTCCGGTCCCATTGCGTACGTTAATGCGGGGTGTGCCTGTGTTACATACATGCTCCGGTCCCATTGCGTACGTTAATGCCGGATGTGCCTGTGTTACATACATGCTCCGGTCCCATTGCGTACGTTAATGCGGGGTATACCTGTGTTACATACATGCTCCGGTCCCATTGCGTACGTTAATGCGGGGTGTGCCTGTGTTACATACATGCTCCGGTCCCATTGCATACGTTAATGCGGGGTGTGCCTGTGTTACATACATGCTCCGGTCCCATTGCGTACGTTAATGCGGGGTATGCCTGTGTTACATACATGCTCCGGTCCCATTGCGTTCGTTAATGCGGGGTGTGCCTGTGTTACATACATGCTCCGGTCCCATTGCGTACGTTAATGCGGGGTGTGCCTGTGTTACATACATGCTCCGGTCCCATTGCGTACGTTAATGCGGGGTGTGCCTGTGTTACATACATGCTCCGGTCCCATTGCGTACGTTAATGCGGGGTATGCCTGTGTTACATACATGCTCCGGTCCCATTGCGTACGTTAATGCGGGGTGTGCCTGTGTTACATACATGCTCCGGTCCCATTGCGTACGTTAATGCGGGGTGTGCCTGTGTTACATACATGCTCCGGTCCCATTGCGTACGTTAATGCGGGGTGTGCCTGTGTTACATACATGCTCCGGTCCCATTGCGTACGTTAATGCGGGGTGTGCCCGTGTTACACACATGCTCCGGTCCCATTGCGTACGTTAATGCGTGGTATGCCTGTGTTACATACATGCTCCGGTCCCATTGCGTACGTTAATGCGGGGTATACCTGTGTTACATACATGCACCGGTCCCATTGCGTACGTTAATGCGGGGTGTGCCTGTGTTACATACATGCTCCGGTCCCATTGCATACGTTAATGCGGGGTGTGCCTGTGTTACATACATGCTCCGGTCCCATTGCGTACGTTAATGCGGGGTGTGCCTGTGTTACATACATGCTCCGGTCCCATTGCGTACGTTAATGCGGGGTGTGCCTGTGTTACATACATGCTCCGGTCCCATTGCGTACGTTAATGCGGGGTGTGCCTGTGTTACATACATGCTCCGGTCCCATTGCGTACGTTAATGCGGGGTATGCCTGTATAGAGTATATTGGCAGTGCTCAGTATCTCAGGCCTTTGCAGGGTGCCGGGCGGGGGGAGAGCGAGCGGAGCCGGGGTGCCGGGCGGGGGGAGAGCGAGCGGAGCCGGGGTGCCGGGCGGGGGGAGAGCGAGCGGAGCCGGGCGGGGGGAGAGTGAGTAGGGTTGCCAGGAGGTTTGTCCAAAAATACTGGACACAATGGTGAAAGGTGCGACGCGCGAGAGAATCGCTGGTGGGGAAGAATGTTATTTATAAATGACCGGACTGTTATGTCATTTGTTCTAAATTTCACTCCAATTTGCACCAATTTATATTCTATTTTGTAAAAAATCTGGGGAGGAGTCCTGGGAGGGAGCGCCCTTCCGATGAATGTTTTAGGAAATAGAATATGAAATAGAGCAAATTTATGCAAATTGGTGCATGCATGGAGGGAAATTTAGAACAAATGACGTAATGGTCAGATCATTTATAAATAACTGACCTGCAGTCATAATGTACATGGCGAGCAATATTGCACCCCTCCTCATCCTCTCTCCCCACTTGTCCTCTCACCCTCCTACCCCCTCCCCCTTGTCCTCTCACCCCCTCCCTTCATCCTCTCTCATCCCCCCCTTCATCCTCTCTCATCCCCCCCTTCATCCTCTCTCATCCCCCCTCCCTTCATCCTCTCACCCCCCCCCCCCGTCATTATCAGTACAGTAGCTTTCAAATTTAGACTTCAAAATCCAGCTTTAAATTGCATATTAAATCATGCCATTGGATAAGTAACCTGCTCTGCCTTCTTGGGGATGATCTGTAAGTAAGAAGGTGCTGCAGAGATTGCAATGCTACTGGGATGAGTTATGGAGCCTTTCTGAGAATTTACAATGCTGGTTATTTTTAATAGATCTTGAAAATGGGTAGACTGTTAGTATAGTAAAAGAAAAGTAAGGGTGAGTGAGCAATTAAACAAAGTGGCCAGTACTATATGTACTGTCTGTCACCACACACACACATACACACACACACACACACACTCACACACTGAGGCACACACATACAGGCAGGACACAGGAGACAGACACACACACACACAGGACACATATAGACAGACACACACTGAGACACACACAGGCAGGACACAGACACACACATAGGCAGGGCACTGAGACACACACATACACACACACTGAGATACACACACACACGACACAGATAGACAGACACACACACAGGCAGGACACTGAGACACACACACAAGCAGTACACAGACACACACACACACAGGCAGGACACAGACACACACAGGCAGGACACCGAGACACACACACAGACAGGACACTGAGACACACACAGCCAGGACACTGAGACACACACACAGGCAGGACACTGAGACACACACACTCACACACTGAGACACACACACAGGCAGGACACTGAGACACACACACACACTCACACACTGAGACACACACACAGGCAGGACACTGAGACACACACACACACTCACACACTGAGACACACACACAGGCAGGACACTGAGATACTGAGACACACACACAGATAGACTGACACACACTGAGACACACACACACACACACATTGAGACATACACACACAGAGACATACACACACACACAGGCAGGACACTGAGACACACAGACAGGACACAGATAGACAGACACACTGAGACACACACACACATAGGACGCAGATAGACAGGACACTGAGACACACAGAGACATAGGACACAGATAGACAGGACACTGAGACACACAGAGACATAGGACACAGATAGACAGGACACTGAGACACACACACACATGTAACGGGTTTTCTGGACTGGCCTGACCCACCCAATCTCATATTGGCCCCTGTGGTCTAACCAGTCCCCATTACAGTGTGATGTCTGGTGGTGCACCTGTTGGCAACAGGACTCCTGAGTCTCCCGCATGATGTTGTGTTGGGGATTGCCAACCCAGACAGGCAGCTGAGGTAGTGTGCTTGAGTCCTACCTATATCCAGTGCAGCGCCTCCACCTCATCAGGATCCCAGCTTGAGCTTGTGGATGGTCCTGGTGAGGAACTCCTCTGTGGTGCAGCCCCCTGCATAATCACTCCACACTTACACACGAGGGTAGCTTTTAACAGGAACATCTTTATTTGCACGGTGGGCCAACTGCCCTCCACAATGGGTGAATTTAGCCCTCCATTGTTCACCGTACTTCCCTTTGAAAGGTATAGTCCTCCTAATGTAGGGATTCCCTATCCCCGCAGGGATATCTCCCTGTGACCAGGTCCCTGGTCACAGTTCCAACACTGTCCTTCTAACAGCTTCTTAACTCCTCCTCCATAACTCAGCAAACACTCTCTTACTCTCTACTTCCAACTCCTCCTAATCACTTGGCAACTCCTAACTTTGAATCAGTGCTGTGCTTATGTATCCTCTGGGGGCTGGCACAACTCTGACATCACTAACCATGGAGTCAAAGCCTGTGGCCACTCCCATCCATACATAGGGCACCTCACCAGGGTGTGAGGGCAAACCTCCATGATTACTGCTGGCATGCCCATAACTTACAAGGCCTTACTGTCAGCAGGAGAGATGACTGCAGCCATTTTACAACATGGTTACATTCTCCCCCTGGTGAATCCCACCGTCCCCGGCTGGGACCTAAATTTGCAGTACCTTTCGTCAGGAAGCACTGTAAAATGGAACATACATTATTATTAGAACATAACAAATATTTCACAGTAACAAGGCGCCAGACAAGCCCTGACCAGCAGCCACTAGCCTGCGCAATGCTAACCAGTACCTCCTAATAGTAGTGCCGTGGATCAGGTTTCTTCACCTCCCGACCCCCCATGTCCAGAACAGTTACATGGTAGCTACGCTGCAACCCCCTCTCAGGCCTGTATACTACTTTGTGTTTGTACACACTTCGCCCGATACTCCATACCCTTATCAGGTGTTCGATCCTTTCTTCTGCCTTACTACCAGTAATGGCACCCCCTTTGTTGACCATATACTCCTCTATGGTCTCCCTTAACCACTGGTCCCTGTTGTCCTCAATCTCCTGCATGAGGGGTTCAGGGACGTACGGGTACTCCAATCCATGGGAGTACTTGTATTTTGCAGTGATCGCCCTTTCAGCCCGACTACTCCTAGTTAGGTTGGCGTTCCCCGCTCTCCCTGGTAATACTCAGGACAGGGGCTCATCTGGATCTACGGGGTCGGACAATATGTCAGGGCCCATGGGTTCTATTTCATTTCTGCCTATCATGAACCACCTGAATTGCATCTCCTTTTTCCTTTCTGCGGCCGTGAACTCCCCTTTAGCCCACCAATAATCTATGATGTCGTCTCTCTCTAACAAGAACCGCGTGCAGTCCATCCATCCTACATACCCCTCAAATAAGGGCGCCCACCAACGGGTCTCCCTAGGCTTCTCGGCCCACTCTAGAGAGTCTCCCTCTTCTGTACCTCCCCAGGAGCATACCCCAGAGGTCCCTGCGGAACGGGGCCTGGACCACCTCTCATGCTTGGAGGCCTCCTCATGAGGTACATCCGCCTCTTCAGGCACCCAGCGGGACTTAGACACCTGTCCCAATTGTCCTCCTCCCCGGGACCCACCCTCGGAAGCAAAGCTGCCCAGTCTCTCCCCAGTCCGGTTCTCACCAACCCCAAAGGATCCTTCCGACACCCCCAAACTGGATGATGATCCCCGGAAACAGGTGACTGGGAATGGGGCATTATCTAGGGCGTGGGGTTGGGCATAGGGATAGGCAGTTGGCAGCCGCGGGGTTCCGACCCGTTCGCCTTGGTTAGATTGTCCCGTACCACTGGGCAATGGTATCGCCGACTGCGTCTCACCCTTCTCCGGTCTCCGCTTACTCCGGTTCTTCTTAGTTGATCGGGAACCACCACCCGATCGCTGAGGCGTGTGTCCTCTACTTCCGCTGGCTCTGCCGCCTCTGCCGGAAACGCCGTCATCACTGGAGTCGGATGCGCCGCCATCTTGGGATGGACCCCCATGCGGGATCTCTTCCTCCACGATTAGGTCCGGAAGTCCCTCTGCGCCCACGTGCGCCGTCCTGGCCTGGCACAGCCTCTCCTCCTCGAGCGGTGGTATCGAAGCCTGGCAAGGACAGGGACTATCCTTACCAGTCCGCAGGTTGGGCGTGGATCGCCCGTTGCCACTGGACCCGCCGGTCCCGAGAACAGCTGGGCTCAGCCTCTCCGGTCTCTGCTCCACTGGTGACACCCGGCTCCATCCGCTGTCACTTCCGGTAAGAGGTCTTTTTATTCCGTTCCCTCCACAGGACACCGCCACCGGCCAGACTAAGGTACTAGTCAGTTCTTTGGGTCCCTCGTCCGAGGGATCCGCACTAAGGGTACTTGGGGTCGCCGAGCGCGGCGACCGCCTTCTTTTCTCTCTGTCGGTTGCCGGACCGACCACTTCACGCTCTTCCGGGTCCGCACCCTTGGTCCATAATGCACCGGGGGACTCGGCGGACAGCCTAGCCGTATTCCCCCCTGGGTCATTGGTCTGAATAGGCACAAAGGTGGGCATTGGCCACAGATATTGTGTGCCACACTGGGGACAGCGTGCCGCCGTGCCCATGGCGCCGCCTGGCAGTCTGCATTGCAGGCAGAGGCCCACTACTGTCTCCGCGCCCTCTACACGGATCACTAGTACCCCGCCGGGTACTGCGTACCATCCGGTTCACATCTGGGGAGCAGGCCATTGTCTTGGTGGGAGCCACTCTTAACACTGGTCTGTCCTGGAAGCTGGTTCCGCGTGAGTGACCAGCAGGGGTTGAATGGTCAGCCACTACTTGGTTCAGCTCCGCCCTCATCTGACACAATTGGAATCCACCACCAAGAGTAGCGATTATGGGCGGGTCCCACAAGGGAATAGGATGTCCTTTAATTGAGGCCGCACCTCTTTCAGTCCTAGAGGGCGCGACCACAGCTTTCGCGCGCTTTTCCCCAACAGGGCGGGGTTCTTCTTTTGCCGCCAACTCCAGCCGTTGTCTTTCAGCTGCCTTGCGTGCAAAGTATCCTTCTTTCTTGCACACAATTTCAGCTGCCGGAACTACTTCTGGTAATGGGGCCGTCAGCGCACCAGCTCCTGGGCCCGCGGGATTCATACCCACGGGGCATAGTTGGAAACCACTCCCCCTGGTTGATATTAGGGGAGGGTCCCACAGACTAAGTGGTTGACTCAGCACAGGGGCTGAGTGAGTCACGGTCCATAAAGGCGCGACCGCAGCTTTCGCGCCATAACCCCCATTAGGGCGGGGCTCTCCTGTTAGCGCTGCTTCTGGCCAATTCTTTGCAATCGTTGCATCTGCAGAATGGCCTGCAATCAGCCCATGCGGTCCCCCAGGGAAGCGGGAGCCGCCATTTTGGGTAGCACTGTCAGTCCGATCAATGAATGAGGTAGCGTTCATCTGTTTGCAAGTCAACTGACATTCACTCTCACTGTGTTCTCCTCCTGTTATAACAATGTCCTCAACACAGTCCTCCAGGGTGGCGCCTCGGTGCCCTAGGCAGGACCAAAACGGTGCGGCCACAGCTTTCGCCCCACTCCAGAGCAGGCTTGTAAAAGACATGTCAGCAACAGCTTGCTCTTCAGTGGGGCGCACGCCACGTGTGCTCTCCCTATCAGCCTCCGGTTGCCATTTTGGACTATCCGCACCGCGCGGATCCTCCATTCTTGCGGTCGTCATTCCCTCGTAGTAGTTATCGTACATGGGGCTCCTCTCTGCGGGGCAGCCACCACACCGGCACAATAAAGATTTCCCTGATGCACCACCATGTGTACCTAATGTAGGCTGGACTCGTGTATGCACTACCTCAGGCTAGGCTCACTCTCTCAGTGTCTGCTGTATCTCCTTCCTCCCAGTCTGTGCTCCCTACGGTAAGTGGTCTGGAATGGGTTAGAGTACTCTGGGGCTTCCATGCAGTACTGGGGCGTCTACCTATCTTGGTCAGCCTAGTGCAGACCCTCTCCAGGATTCCTGACCACGTTAACAGGCTATCCCTTCTGGCATCCTACCAACTAGCACTACCTCAAGGTGACTAGGACAGCTATAGCCCGGCTCCAAACCCCCAACTCCTTTCAGGCCCCTAGGTCCGTCCCAACGCAGCACAAAGTGGCAGCAGACACTCTCCCTGTTTCCAAGTGACCTAGCAAAAGCCTGCCCTGTTGACAGGTATCTCAGCAGCGCCTCCATATGTAACGGGTTTTCTGGACTGGCCTGACCCACCCAATCTCATATTGGCCCCTGTGGTCTAACCAGTCCCCATTACAGTGTGATGTCTGGTGGTGCACCTGTTGGCAACAGGACTCCTGAGTCTCCCGCATGATGTTGTGTTGGGGATTGCCAACCCAGACAGGCAGCTGAGGTAGTGTGCTTGAGTCCTACCTATATCCAGTGCAGCGCCTCCACCTCATCAGGATCCCAGCTTGAGCTTGTGGATGGTCCTGGTGAGGAACTCCTCTGTGGTGCAGCCCCCTGCGTAATCACTCCACACTTACACACGAGGGTAGCTTTTAACAGGAACATCTTTATTTGCACGGTGGGCCAACTGCCCTCCACAATGGGTGAATTTAGCCCTCCATTGTTCACCGTACTTCCCTTTGAAAGGTATAGTCCTCCTAATGTAGGGATTCCCTATCCCCACAGGGATATCTCCCTGTGACCAGGTCCCTGGTCACAGTTCCAACACTGTCCTTCTAACAGCTTCTTAACTCCTCCTCCATAACTCAGCAAACACTCTCTTACTCTCTACTTCCAACTCCTCCTAATCACTTGGCAACTCCTAACTTTGAATCAGTGCTGTGCCTTATGTATCCTCTGGGGGCTGGCACAACTCTGACATCACTAACCATGGAGTCAGAGCCTGTGGCCACTCCCATCCATACATAGGGCACCTCACCAGGGTGTGAGGGCAAACCTCCATGATTACTGCTGGCATGCCCATAACTTACCAGGCCTTACTGTCAGCAGGAGAGATGACTGCAGCCATTTTACAGCATGGTTACACACAGATAGACTGACACACACTGAGACACACACACACTCACACACTGAGACACACACACAGGCAGGACACTGAGACACACACACACACACAGGCAGGACACTGAGACACACACACACTCACACACTGAGACACACACACAGGCAGGACACTGAGATACTGAGACACACACACAGATAGACTGACACACACTGAGACACACACACACACACACATTGAGACATACACACACAGAGACATACACTGGCGACACACTTTATTCGAGCTCGGCTAGTCCCACGAATTCGGGTATACCCGGGTGTATTGAGGTTTGTGACTGTTTTCTGCCCGAGTGCATTGAGTTATTTTCCGGCAGGGATTGAAGCATTTTATTCCCGTTGGCTGCAATACTGCACAGTACATATATATATACTGCATTACAATTCATGAATTTATGCCATCTGGTAGACACGCGAAGCATTGCAGCCTATTAAATCCTAATCATTATCATTTAACAGATTAGCCGCCCATCAGCCAGGCATGAACCCAGGCTGGGAAGGCAAATGCAACGGGGCTTGTCAGAGGTGAGGAGCGGCGCATTCCAGGTATCTGCCAGGTACATACCGGGTATTTGCTTGAATAAAGTGTGTCGGTGCAGTACACACACACAGGCAGGACACTGAGACACACAAACAGGACACAGATAGACAGACACACTGAGACACACACACATAGGACACAGATAGACAGGACACTGAGACACACACACACACAGTCTCACCTCTCTGCTGCATGCTTTTCCTCCGCTCTTTGGCCCCACCCCCCAGGCTCCTGCCACCTCCTGATTGGCTGAATTATACAGCAGCAACCAATCAGAAGCTGCCCAGCCCCCTAGCAGCAGCAGCCCTGCTCTATCCCATGTCCGGTATTATCTCTCATATTTTACCGGACACGGGAACCAAATACCGGCCTGTCCGGTTCCGTACCGGGCACCTGGCAACCCTAGTGCAGGCTGGGTATGTGTAACTATGTATATATACAGTATATTGGCAGGGCTCAGTATCTCAGGCCTTTGCAGGGTGCTGGGTGGGTGCAGGCTGGGTATGTGTAACTATGTATATATCTTATATCTTTTTTTCTTTTTACTATATATTTGTGAAAGTGTCCTATGTGTCCGTGTCTGTATGTGTCTCCCTTTGTCCCTCCCTGTGTCCCTAGTGGCAATCTCATTGGACCTTGGGCCAGGCCAATGAGATTGCTCCCTTGGGCCGCCCGCCTCCGCACACCTCTCATTGGCCTGAGGCGGAGTGACGGGCCAACACACACACACACACACCCCTCCCCGATGCTCCACTCACCTCCCCCCCCGATGATCCACTCACCTCCCCCCTCCCCGATGCTCCACTCACCTTCCCCCCCTCCCTCCCCGATGCTCCACTCACCTTCCCCTCCCTCCCTCCCCGATACTCCACTCACCTTCCCCCCCCACTCCCTCCCCGATGCTCCACTCACCTTCCCCCACCACTCCCTCCTCGATGCTCCACTCACCTTCCCCCCTCCCTCCCCGATACTCCACTCACCTTCCCCCCCCTCCCTCCCCGATGCTCCACTCACCTTCCCCCCCCCCTCCATCCCCGATGCTCCACTCACCTTCCCCCCCTCCCTCCCCGATGCTCCACTCACCCCCCCGATGCTCCACTCACCTCCCCCCCTCCCTCCCCGATGCTCCACTCACCTCCCCCCCTCCCTCCCCGATGCTCCACTCACCTTCCCCCCCCTCCCTCCCCGATGCTCCACTCACCTTCACCCCCCCTACCTCCCCGATGCTCCACTCACCTCCCCCCACTCCCTCCCCGATGCTCCACTCACCCCCCCGATGCTCCACTCACCTCCCCCCCTCCCCGGCGGGGGGACAGGCAGCTGACACGCGGCACCTAAGATGGTGGCGGCCGGAAGGACCCCCTTCCTCCCTCGCGGAGTAACTAAGATGGCGGCGGCCGGAACGAGAGGTGACGTGTGTGTGTCACTGTGTGTGTGTGTGTGTGTGTGTGACACAGTGTGTGACACTGTGTGTGTGTGACACTGTGTGTGTGTGTGTGTGTGTGTGTGTGTGTGTGTGTGTCACTGTGTGTGTGTGTGTGTGTGTGTGTGTGACACAGTGTGTTACACTGTGTGTGTGTGACACTGTGTGTGTGTGTGTGTGTGTGTGTGTGTGTGTGTGTGTGTGTGTGTGTGTGTGTGTGTGTGTGTGTGTGTGTGTGTGTGACACTGTGTGTGTGTGTGACACTGTATGTGTGTGTGACACTGTGTGTGTGTGGGACACTGTGTGTGTGTGTGACACTCTGTGTGTGTGACACTGTGTGGGACACTGTGTGTGTGTGTGACACTCTGTGTGTGTGACACTCTGTGTGTGTGACACTCTGTGTGTGTGACACTGTGTGGGACACTGTGTGTGTGTGGGACACTGTGTGTGTGTGGGACACTGTGTGTGTGTGTGACACTGTGTGTGTGTGTGTGTGTGTGTGTGTGTGTGTGTGTGTGTGTGTGTGTGTGTGTGTGTGTGTGTGTGTGTGTGACACTGTGTGTGTGTCAGACACTGTAGGGTGGGGACCGGAGCTACGGGGGGGGGGGTCAGGAGCGTAGAGAGAGGGGGGAGCCGAGAAACATACAGGTGGAGAGGAGGGACCCGGAAATTTTAAGCAACCCACCCCCCCTCCTGTCCACTGCCCCCCCTCCTGTCCACTGTCCCCCCTCCTGTCCACTGTCCCCCCCTCCTGTCCACTGTCACCCCCCCTCCTGTCCACTGTCACCCCCCCTCCTGTCCACTTTCACCCCCCCTCCTGTCCACTCCCCCTCCTGTCCACTGTCCCCCCCCCTCCTGTCCACTGTCCCCCCCTCCTGTCCACTGTCACCCCTCCTCCTGTCCACTGTCACCCCCCCTCCTGTCCACTGTCACCCCCCCCTCCTGTCCACTGTCGTCCCGTCCCCTCCTGTCCACTGTCCCGTCCCCTCCTGTCCACTGTCCCATCCCCCTCCTGTCCACTGTCCCGTCCCCCTCCTGTCCACTGTCCCGTCCCCCTCCTGTCCACTGTCCCGTCCCCCTCCTGTCCACTGTCCCATCCCCCTCCTGTCCACTGTCCCTTCCCCCTCCTGTCCACTGTCCCGTCCCCCACCTGTCCACTGTCCCGTCCCCCACCTGTCCACTGTCCCGTCCCCCACCTGTCCACTGTCCCGTCCCCTCCTGTCCACTGTCCCGTCCTCTCCTGTCCACTGTCCCCTCCTGTCCACTGTCCCCTGTCCCCTTCCCCTCCTGTCCACTGTCCCCTGTCCCCGTCCCCTCCTGTCCACTGTCCCCGTCCCCTCCTGTCCACTGTCCCCGTCCCCTCCTGTCCACTGTCCCCGTCCCCTCCTGTCCACTGTCCCGTCCCCTCCTGTCCACTGTCCCCTCCTGTCCACTGTCCTGTCCCCTCCTGTCCACTGTCTCCCCACCCCTCCTGTCCACTGTCTCCCACCACTCCTGTCCACTGTCTCCCCCCCCTCCTGTCCACTGCCCCCCCACCCTCCTGTCCACTATCCCCCCCCCTCCACTGTTCCCCCCTCCTGTCCACTGTCCCCCCCCTCCCCTCCTCCTGTCCACTGTCGTCCCCACCCTTTTCCCCCTCTCTCCCCCCCCCTTTCCTAGCAGGAAATTTAACTCACGGGCAACGCCGGGTCTCTCAGTAAAGTACATTGGCAGGGCTCCGTATCTCAGGCCTTTGCAGGGTGCTGGGTGGGTGCAGGCTGGGTGTTTGTAACTATGTATATATACAGTATATTGGCAGTGCTCAGTATCTCATGCCTTTGCAGGGTGCTGGGTGGGTGCAGGCTAGGTGTGGGTGCAACTATGTATATATATTGGCAGTGCTCAGTCTCTTAGGCCTTTGCAGTGTGCTGGGTGGGCGCAGGGTAGATGTGGGTGTAACTACGTATATATATCCTCTATCTGCTATCCGCTATCTGCTATCCGCTAACCCGTCTGCTATCCTCTCTCTCCTATCCGCTATCCTCTATCCTCTAACCTGTCTCCTAACCTGTCTCCTATCCGCTAACCTGTCTCCTATCCTGTCTCCTATCCGCTATTCTCTATCTGCTAACCTGTCTCCTATCCTCTATCTGCTAACCTGTCTCCTATCCTCTATCTGCTAACCTGTCTCCTATCCTATCTCCTATCCTCTATCTGCTATCCTCTATCTGCTAACCTGTCTCTTATCCTGTATCCGCTATCTGCTAACCTGTCTCCTATCCTCTATCTGCTATCCTCTATCTGCTAACCTGTCTCCTATCCTCTATCTGCTAACCTGTCTCCTATCCTGTCTCCTATCCTCTATCTGCGAACCTGTCTCCTATCCTCTATCTGCGAACCTGTCTCCTATCCGCTATCTGCTATCCTCTATCTGCTAACCTGTCTCCTATCCTGTCTCCTATCCGCTATCCGCTATCTGCTATCCTCTATCTGCTATCCTCTATCTGCTATCCTCTATCTGCTATCCTCTATCTGCTATCCGCTATCTGCTATCCGCTATCCGCTATCTGCTAACCTCTATCCTCTATCCGCTATCCTCTATCCGCTATCCTCTATCTGCTATCCGCTATCTGCTATCCATAGGGTGACCAGATTTACAAAAGTAAAAAAATATTTATAAAACAAATGACATCACCAACTGCGCCCCTTCTCCTTTGTTTCTCAACCCCTCTATGTCACCCCTTCTGTCACACACACCTCCATTATCATCCTCCCCATCCCTCCACTCTCGTTCCCCCCATCCCTCCATTCTCGTACTCCCCATCCCTCCATTCTCCCCCCATCCCTCCATTCTCGTTCTCCCCCCCTATTCCCTACATTCTCGTTCTCCCCCATCCCTACATTTTCGTTCCACCCTTCCCATTCTGTCTCTCTCCCCATTCTCTGCCTCTCTCCCCATTCTCCGTGTCTCTCTCTCCCCATTCTCTGTGTCTCTCTCTCCCCATTCTCTGTGTCTCTCCCCATTCTCTGTGTCTATCTCTCCACATTCTCTGTGTCTCTGTCTCGCCATTCTCTGTGCCTCTCTCCCCATTCTCTGTATCTCTCCCCCATTCTCTCTCTCCACCATTCTCTGTGTGTCGCTCTCTCTCCCCCATTCTCTGTGTATCGCTCTCTCTCCCCCATTCTCTGTGTCTATCTCTCTCCCCCATTCTCTGTGTCTCTCTCTCTCCCCCATTCTCTCTCTTCCCCATTCTGTGTGTCTCTCCCCCATTCTGTGTGTCTCTCTCTCCCCCATTCTGTGTGTCTCTCTCTCCCCCATTCTGTCTCTCCCCCCCATTCTGTGATTCTCCCCCGTTCTGTGTGTCTCTCCCCCGTTCTGTGTGTCTCTCCCCCATTCTCTGTGTGTGTCTCTCTCTCCCCCATTCTGTCTCTCTCCCCATGCCATGCTGTGTCTGTCTCCACATGCCATGCTATGCCATGCTGTCTCTCTCTCCCCATGCCATGCTGTGTCTCTCTCCCCATGCCATGCTGTGTCTTTCTCCCCATGCCATGCTGTGTCTCTCTCCCCATGCCATGCTGTGTCTGTCTCCACATGCCATGCTATGCCATGCTGTCTCTCTCTCCCCATGCCATGCTGTGTCTCTCTCCCCATGCCATGCTGTGTCTCTCTCCACATGCCATGCTGTGTCTCTCTCCCCATGCCATGCTGGGTCTCTCTCCCCATGCCATGCTGTCTCTCTCCCCATGCCATGCTGTCTCTCTCTCCCCATGCCATGCTGTCTCTCTCTCCCCATGCCATGCTGTGTCTCTCGCCCCATTGCCATGCTGTGTCTCTCTCCCCATGCCATGCTGTGTCTCTCTCCCCATGCCATGCTTTGTGTCTCTCCCCATGCCATGCTGTCTCTCTCTCCCCATGCCATGCTGTCTCTCTCCCCATGCCATGATGTGTCCCTCTCCCCATGCCATGCTGTGTCTCTCTCTCCCCATGCCATGCTGTGTCTCTCTCTCCCCATGCCATGCTGTGTGTCTCCCTCTCCCCATGCCATGCTGTGTCTCTCTCTCCCCATGCCATGCTGTCTATCTCCCCATGCCATGCTGTGTGTCTCTCTCTCCCCATGCCATGCTGTCTCTCTCCCCATGCCATGCTGTGTCTCTCTCTCCCCATGCCATGCTGTGTCTCTCTTCTCATGCCATGCTGTGTGTCTCTCTCTCCCCATGCCATGCTGTGTCTCTCTCCCCATGCCATGCTGTCTCTCTCCCCATGCCATGCTGTCTCTCTCTCCCCATGCCATGCTGTCTCTCTCTCCCCATGCCATGCTGTCTCTCTCTCCCCATGCCATGCTGTCTCTCTCCCCATGCCATGATGTGTCCCTCTCCCCATGCCATGCTGTGTCTCTCTCTCCCCATGCCATGCTGTGTCTCTCTCTCCCCATGCCATGCTGTGTGTCTCTCTTTCCCCATGCCATGCTGTGTCTCTCTCTCCCCATGCCATGCTGTGTCTCTCTCTCCCCATGCCATGCTGTCTCTCTCCCCATGCCATGCTGTGTCTCTCTCCCCATGGCATGCTGTGTCTCTGTCTCCCCATGCCATGCTGTCTCTCTCACCATGCCATGCTGTCTCTCTCCCCATGCCATGCTTTGTCTCTCTCCCCATGGCATGCTGTGTCTCTGTCTCCCCATGCCATGCTGTGTCTCTCTCCCCATGCCATGCTGTGTCTCTCTCCCCATGCCATGCTGTGTCTCTCTCCACATGCCATGCTGTGTCTCTCTCCCCATGCCATGCTGTCTCTCTCCCCATGCCATGGTGTGTCTCTCTCCCCATGCCATGGTGTGTCTCTCTCCCCATGCCATGCTGTGTCTCTCTCCCCATGCCATGCTGTGTCTCTCTCCCCATGCCATGCTGTCTCTCTCCCCATGCCATGCTGTGTGTCTCCCTCTCTCCCCATGCCATGCTGTGTCTCTCTCCCTATGCCATGCTGTGTCTCTCTCCCCATGCCATGCTGTGTCTCTCTCCCCATGCCATGCTGTGTGTCTCTCCCCATGCCATGCTGTGTCTCTCTCCCCATGCCATGCTGTGTCTCTCTCCCCATGCCATGCTGTGTCTCTCTCTCCCCGTGCCATGCTGTGTCTGTCTCCCCATGCCATGCTGTCTCTCCCCATGCCATGCTGTGTCTCTTTCTCCCCATGCCATGCTGTCTCTCTCCCCATGCCATGCTGTGTCTCTCTCTCCCCATGCCATGCTGTGTGTCTCCCTCTCTCCCCATGCCATGCTGTGTGTCTCTCCCCATGCCATGCTGTGTCTCTCTCCCCATGCCATGCTGTGTCTCTCTCTCCCCATGCCATGCTGTGTCTCTCTCTCCCCATGCCATGCTGTGTGTCTCCCTTTCTCCCCATGCCATGCTGTGTCTCTCCCCATGCCATGCTGTGTCTCTCTCCCCATGCCATGCTGTGTCTCTCTCTCCCCATGCCATGCTGTGTGTCTCCCTCTCTCCCCATGCCATGCTGTGTGTCTCTCTCCCCATGCCATGCTGTGTGTCTCTCTCCCCATGCCATGCTGTCTCTCTCCCCATGCCATGCTGTGTCTCTCCCCATGCCATGCTGTGTCTCTCTCTCCCCATGCCATGCTGTCTCTCTCCCCATGCCATGCTGTGTCTCTCTTCCCATTCCATGCTGTGTCTCTCTCCCCATGCCATGCTGTGTGTCTCTCTCCCCATGCCATGCTGTGTGTCTCCCTCTCTCCCCATGCCATGCTGTGTGTCTCTCCCCATGCCATGCTGTGTCTCTCTCCCCATGCCATGCTGTCTCTCTCCCCATGCCATGCTGTGTCTCTCTCTACCCATGCCATGCTGTGTCTCTCTCCCCATGCCATGCTGTGTCTCTCTCCCCATGGCATGCTGTGTCTCTCTCCCCATGGCATACTGTGTCTCTCTCCCCATGGCATGCTGTGTCTCTGTCTCCCCATGCCATGCTGTGTCTCTCTCCCCATGCCATGCTGTGTCTCTCTCCCCATGCTATGCTGTCTCTCTCCCCATGCCATGCTGTCTCTCTCCCCATGCCATGCTGTCTCTCCCCATGCCATGCTGTGTCTCTCTCCCCATGCCATGCTGTGTCTCTCCCCATGCCATGCTGTGTCTCTCTCCCCATGCCATGCTGTGTCTCTCTCCCCATGCCATGCTGTCTCTCTCCCCATGGCATGCTGTGTCTCTCCCCATGCCATGCTGTGTCTCTCTCCCCATGGCATGCTGTGTCTCTCCCCATGCCATGCTGTGTCTCTCTCCCCATGCCATGCTGTGTCTCTCTCCCCATGCCATGCTGTGTCTCTCTCCCCATGCCATGCTGTGTCTCTCTCCCCATGCCATGCTGTGTCTCTCTCCCCATGCCATGCTGTGTGTCTCTCTCCCCATGCCATGCTGTGTGTCTCCCTCTCTCCCCATGCCATGCTGTGTGTCTCTCCCCATGCCATGCTGTGTCTCTCTCCCCATGCCATGCTGTCTCTCTCCCCATGCCATGCTGTGTCTCTCTCTCCCCATGCCATGCTGTCTCTCTCCCCATGCCATGCTGTGTGTCTCTCTCCCCATGCCATGCTGTGTCTCTCTCTCTCCCCGTGCCATGCTGTGTCTCTCTCTCTCCCCGTGCCATGCTGTGTCTCTCTCTCTCCCCATGCCATGCTGTGTCTCTCTCTCCCCATGCCATGCTGTCTCTCTCCCCATGCCATGCTGTGTCTCTCTCTCCATGCCATGCTGTGTCTCTCTCTCTCCCCGTGCCATGCTGTGTCTCTCTCTCTCCCCATGCCATGCTGTGTCTCTCTCTCCCCGTGCCATGCTGTGTCTCTCTCTCCCCATGCCATGCTGTGTCTCTCTCTCCCCATGCCATGCTGTGTCTCTCTCCCCATGCCATGCTGTGTGTCTCTCTCTCCCCATGCCATGCTGTCTCTCTCCCCATGCCATGCTGTCTCTCTCCCCATGCCATGCTGTCTCTCTCCCCATTCCATGCTGTGTGTCTCTCTCCCCATGCCATGCTGTGTCTCTCTCTCTCCCCGTGCCATGCTGTCTCTCTCTCTCCATGCCATGCTGTGTCTATCTCTCCCCATGCCATGCTGTGTCTCTCTCTCCCCATGCCATGCTGTGTCTCTCTCTCCCCATGCCATGCTGTGTCTCTCTCTCCCCATGCCATGCTGTGTCTCTCTCTCCCCATGCCATGCTGTGTCTCTCTCTCCCCATGCCATGCTGTGTCTCTCTCTCCCCATGCCATGCTGTGTCTCTCTCTCCATGCCATGCTATGTCTATCTCTCCCCATTCCATGCTGTGTGTCTCTCTCCCCATGCCATGCTGTGTCTCTCTCTCTCCCCGTGCCATGCTGTGTCTCTCTCTCTCCATGCCATGCTGTGTCTGTCTCTCCCCATGCCATGCTGTGTCTCTCTCTCTCCATGCCATGCTGTGTCTCCTTCTCCCCATGCCATGCTGTGTCTCTCTCTCCCCATGCCATGCTGTGTCTCTCTCTCCCCATGCCATGCTGTGTCTCTCTCTCCCCATGCCATGCTGTGTCTCTCTCTCTCCATGCCATGCTGTGTCTATCTCTCCCCATGCCATGCTGTGTCTCTCTCTCCCCATGCCATGCTGTGTCTCTCTCTCCCCATGCCATGCTGTGTCTATCTCTCCCCATGCCATGCTGTGTCTCTCTCTCCCCATGCCATGCTGTGTCTCTCTCTCCCCATGCCATGCTGTGTCTATCTCTCCCCATGCCATGCTGTGTGTGTGTGTCTCTCCCCATGCCATGCTGTGTGTCTCTCTCTCCCCATGTTATGCTGTGTCTGTGTCTCTCTCCCTATGGGGGGAGGGGCGGGAGGCAGGGGAGTGGTGTGTGCGTGTCCATTCTTCACCCTACCTTTGAACCAATGAGCATGGGTGTGTGGGTGGGGGGAAGCCATCTTGAGCCATGGCAGCAGACCACTGACTCGCTGCTGGAGCTCCGCTGCAGCTAACCCCGCCCACACCCTCTGCAGCTAACCCCGCCCCTACCCTCTGCAGCTAACCCCGCCCCCACCCTCTGCAGCTCAGATCCGGCCTCTACTCTCCTCCTGCTCTCCTCCCAGCATTCTCTGCTGCCCCCCCCTGCGCTCCTCCCAGCATTCTCTGCCCTCTGCTCCCCCCCCCTGCGCTCCTCCCTGCATTCTCTGCTCTCTGCTGCCCCCCCCTGCGCTCCTCCCTGCATTCTCTGCTCTCTGCTGCCCCCCCGCGCTCCTCCCTGCATTCTCTGCTCTCTGCTGCCCCCCCCCTGCGCTCCTCCCTGCATTCTCTGCTCTCTGCTGCCCCCCCCCCCCGCGCTCCTCCCTGAATTCTCTGCTCTCTGCTGCCCCCCCACTGCGCTCCTCCCTGCATTCTCTGCTCTCTGCTGCCCCCCCCCTGCGCTCCTCCCTGCATTCTCTGCTCTCTGCTGCCCCCCCCCCCTGCGCTCCTCCCTGCATTCTCTGCTCTCTGCTGCCCCCCCCTGCGCTCCTCCCTGCATTCTCTGCTCTCTGCTCCCCCCCCCCCCCCTGCGCTCCTGCCTGCATTCTCTGCTCTCTGCTCCCCCCCCCTGCGCTCCTCCCTGCATTCTCTGCTCCCCCCCCCCCCCTGCGCTCCTCCCTGCATTCTCTGCTCTCTGCTGCCCCCCCCCCCTGCGCTCCTCCCTGCATTCTCTGCTCTCTGCTCCCCCCCCCCCCCCCTGCGCTCCTGCCTGCATTCTCGCTCTCTGCTGCCCCCTGCTCTGATGGCCAAAACCGGGACAGCCACAAGAAAACGAGACATTTTAAAGAATGTCGGGCAGCCGGGACAGGCATTAAAAAATGTGAATGTCCCGGCTAAACCGGGACATCTGGTCACCCTAGCTATCCACTATCTGCTATCCTCTATCCCAGCAGCGCGCAAACTGGGGGGGGCGCCCCCCACGGGGGGCGGGAGATTTAGCTGACCCCGAGCGTCATTTGACGCAGCTCTAAGGTAGGGAGGGGGGGCGCCATCACCGACGCAGGGAAGACAGGGGGGCGCAGCTGGAAAAGTTTGCGCTCCCTGCTCTATCTGATATCATGTATCCGCTATCCACTATCTATCATAAACTGAACACCAGACATTATGGTAAGTAGCATGTTGAAGTGTGATGGCATTATGGGGTAAGGTGTTCCTCTACTTTTTAATTTACCACCCTTGAGTACCACTACTTTTATCGATAAGCTGATGGTTCCACTTTCAATTTAAATTGCTTATTTCCAAGCACGCTTGTTTTATATACTGTATGACCCTCCCGACTCTAAGGGAGTTTACATGGAGTTGAACAATACACCTGGCTGTGCTCAGTCTCTCAGACCTGTTCAGGGTGCTGGGTCCGTGCAGGCTGTGCTCAGTCTCTCAGACCTGTTCAGGGTGCTGGGTCCGTGCAGGCTGTGCTCAGTCTCTCAGACCTGTTCAGGGTGCTGGGTCCGTGCAGGCTGTGCTCAGTCTCTCATACCTGTTCAGGGTGCTGGGTCCGTGCAGGCTGGGCTCAGTCTCTCAGACCTGGTCAGGGTGCTGGGTCCGTGCAGGCTGTGCTCAGTCTCTCAGACCTGTTCAGGGTGCTGGGTCCGTGCAGGCTGTGCTCAGTCTCTCAGACCTGTTCAGGGTGCTGGGTCCGTGCAGGCTGGGCTCAGTCTCTCATATCTGTTCAGGGTGCTGGGTCCGTGCAGGATGGGTCAGATTTCCCACTGAGCCCGGGCCTAAAGCAGCAACATTTTGGGGTGTCAAAAATGTCCGCCTCCGTTTGCATTTGCCGCGCTCTCGGCCTATCAGACCTAATAGGAAGGGACTTACTTACCAGTGCCGGCCGCCCCCGTTCTACTGCCCTGCTTCTCCATCAAAATCGAGCGTCAAATGACGCAGCGGATGTCACAAACGACGTCACACCGCGTCCCGTTGACATGGCAACCGTGACGTCATGTGGGCGACGTAATTTGACGCTGGATTCTGCCGGGAAGCAGGGCGGCAGACACTGGCAAGGACCTAAGAGCGGCGCATTTTGAAATCCGTCGCTGAGGATGGACGAGGATATACAGATAGAATAAGGATGGCCGCCAGGAACTTTTATAGTACAAAAAGAGCTTTATTTACAGCCGTTTATAAGCTCGCCGTACAAAGACAGACTTCACGTTAGACATGTTAACTGGTGCCAAATCCTAAAGTTACTCTGCGCTTCTTCCCCCGGCAGCACTCACTCCTACGCTGGGGAAGTACTTATGCTCGTTTCCCATAGTATTGGTTAGGTTGGCAATCTCCTGCATAGCATCCATAATGCCCCATCTCAAGTAAGCCTCTGCTGGGAGTACACTATACTCTCTCTGGGATCAGCATCCCATTACTGTGTACTGCACACCTCTTCCATATTGGATCGGAAGTTTGCTAAGGACCTGCCGCTGGGGCCGATCCAATTATGCTCTGGAGCTACTACTCTGAGAACTGCTCCAAAGCGTGTGCTTCCTGCGTCCCCAGCATGAGAACAATTATTATCCATAACTACGGGCGTTAACCTACTAGGGCACGTCCTTATCTATACACTTAAACATAATTTACAGGACTCACAATGAGACCCTCTGCCAGAGTCCGGGGAACCTGCTTCTAGAACATTGGGTGGAGCTATATATACACCCTCCTATCTCCCTATTGTGACATCATTGCTCACAAGACATACTGAGGGGCAATACCAGAGTGAGCCCACCCGGTTAACCCCTTAAGGTCGTTAACCCTTACACCACAGGAGGCTACATATACATCTTTCCAAAATATGGTCAAAATAACTTTCCCCCAATGTCAAGTAAATATAGAATCTTTTGAAATCAGACCCAGTATCACTACTTTTTTTTTTTGTAAACCCTCCTCAACTTTTTATTTAAAGCCCCTTCAACCACGGAGGGTGAGTGCTTCCTCAGCTCCTCCTCCTGAATGTCCTAATAGAAGACGCTGCTGCACCCCCCCCCCCCCCCCATCCATCTCACAATTACCATACAGGTGGCTCAGAGTCCTGTAAAAGTTGCTGTGCACATTCCTTATCCAACATTCCCCCTGCAGGACACAGAGGAATCCCCCCCCCCCCCTTCTTCCACACGCTGCAACCGCACACTCTCAGAAATACACTCACATGTTTCTATTTACTGGGGGAGCTTTACATTTTTTCCAGCAGTCTGGAGCCGAGTCAGAGGGTCGGGAGATCCAGCTGGCGCATGCTTTCATTCGGTCAGGATTTAATCCAGGCGTAGAGCAACTCCAGTCCTCTCGAGTGCCACCAGCAGGTCAGGTTTTCCGGATATCCCTGCTTCAGCACAGGTAGCTCAATCAGTGGTTCAGTCGCAGACTGAGCCTCTGATTGAGCCACCTGTGCTGATGCAGGGACCGATTGAGCCACCTGTGCTGAAGCATGGACCGATTGAGCCACCTGTGCTGAAGCAGGGATATCCTGAAAACCTGACCTGTTGGTGGGCCTTGAGGACTGGAGTTGCCCACCCCTGATTTAATTGGAAATGCTATTGTGAGTGCCGAGCCCCGCTTGCTGTGGGATTATTTCCCCGGTTCATGAAAAAGCAAACTGGTACCTTGTACCACTTGTGTATACATCATTCTGCGTACAATACAAGTATACATTTGCAAATGCATCAAGTATATAACAGATGGTATATATGTGTGGCTACGGTGTGTGTATGGTGCACTACCAGCGGCTCACAGGAGGCCTGAGCCTCCGCTGCTGGGAACCTGGGGTGTATCCTGGAACGATGCTCGGTAGCGCCTCCACCTGTACGGGATTCTCTAGTGTAGAATGACCTCGTTACAGGACACACATAAATAATACACAATGGTATCATTAGAACAAGTTTACTAATGATATAAGAATAATCATATACCCCATACAATAGTGCCACACTGTAACACTAGGCCACGCAGGGCCGTAACCCCACACCGTGTCCCCCAACACGTGTCCTCAGAGTCCCACACCCACCCAAGTGTGAGACAGCGCTGCCCACTAGAGCTGAGGTGTACGTTGGTGCACGTGACGCGGTGGGGTACCTGCCGGGTGATGCCACACCCGGGTGCGCAGATGCTGTCGTTGGGATCCACGGATCCAGAAGGGTGATCCGCGATGTCATAGGACAAGCTTTCGAGAGTTTTCCTCTCTTCCTCAGGTCAGCAATACTGCTGACCTGTGACCTGAGGAGGAGAGGAAAACTCTCAAAGCTGGTCCTATGACATAAATTGCTAGTCCAAATAAAAAAGGTATCGCCTAATACTGAAGAACTCATTTATTCTGCACTATCGCAAATGGACAAACACGGCTATTTCTATTTTATTCATGTGTGTAATATATATATATATATCTCCAGGGAAGTGCCTCTGTTCATAGTGTGTAAAACATAGAAAGCACATAATCAGGAAAACATGTTCTCCTGACAGGCAGTATCAAACATCGGATTATATATGAAGGGTGGTTGGTAGTAAAAAGTTCTCAGATACAGGTCAGTACAAAGATCTCCGATTCTGAGGTATCGTAGAGCTAGTGTCTGCATAACATATGCTCTCAAACATCTATAATGTCCATCAGACTATTTTATGAGCATACCCATGCCCTTGGCGGTATAATCAGCATGTATAGGAAAACGCTGATCACTGCATATGACAGTCTGAGGTCGAATATACGATAATAAACTCATACGTGGGGGTAGCGAACAGTAGGAGAAAGATCCCACGAGGAGATTATCTAGATGGGGAGCAGTTGGAAATTCATTACCGCCACATAACCCGTTCAGTCGATCCGTCGCCACAACACGGACGTCACCGTTGTGACGTCTACAACCCGACGTACGTTTCCCGTGACAGCATCACGCTGCTGCAGCGGAGGAGGAATAAAATGAACGACTATCTGGGAAGTTTAAATAGTTTAACAGAAGGGAGAGGCGTGGCTGCAATCTCACAGCGCAATGTAAGGCTGCGGTCCCAGTCAGTACTGTGGCACGCGCGCCCGGCAAGGGGTGGGGGGAGCGGCGGCGCGTCCACAGCGCTAACCGCGATCTGCAGTCTTCCAGGGAGAGGGCGATTGCGACGGGAGGGGGCGTGGTGGAGGTTTTGTAGGGGCGTGGCCATGACCTCACGCGGCTGGTTCGCCCTCATTGGGTGAACCGCCGGCGGGGGCGTGGCCACGCCTCCGTCCGTCGCAAGTTCTAAACTCAATTTCAATGAGTTAAAAAAAACCTGGCAGTACAGCGCAGCTGCACCTTCAGCGGGAAGGTGCGTACTGGGCCCAGCCCCATTGAGGGGCGGTGCTTACACGCACGGCGTGCGCTGCAGCAGTCACTGGGACCGCAGCCTTAGTGGGATTGATGCCAAATGATCAGGTCTCTTCAGTGTCAGCATCACTCCTTGATGCTTGGTGCACGAAACATGTAGGAGGGTGTTGCACCTCCATTTCTTCTTTTTATGGATGAATAAAGAATATTTTTAATCAGTTTTTGACCCACTCTCTTGGCCGTGCGCTATACCTCTGTGGTTGCTGATTTTGACTCTCCAGTATTAGTGCCTGAAATAGTTAATGTGTGTCATAACGATCGCGGCACAGAGTTTGCATACATAGGAACACATAGAAGAGGCTGTCTGTTAGACACAATTCCCAGAACATGTATACCCTGCTCACTTATGTAACTGCATTTGTAACCATGTATTATTTGTCTTAACTCTGTGCCCAGGACATACGTGAAAACGAGAGGTAACTCTCAATGTATTACTTCCTGGTAACACATTGTATAAATAAATAAAATAAATAAATAAGGTATTATTATCGGATGGCATATATTTGAGAACCAGATAGAAAAGACCCCAGTATAGCACTCGATCACCTTGTGAGATGCTTAATCTGATTAAAACTTCATTTTATTAGGAACAAGTTAAAACAATGGGGTTTAAAACGAGCATTAAATTGATTGTCAGCGCTATGTGACCTCTTTCAGGTAAAATAAACCCTAAAAAGAGTAATGTATTAACCAGTGTTAGTTAGCCGGTGTTATGTACATTCACTGGCCCTGGTGACACTTGTATAAAGGCAGCTACTAGGGAATGTCTGTTTTGAGGAGAAAATAGTAAATATCCTCAAATGTAGTGAAAACAGTAATGTAATGTAAAAGTATTAGTTGGTGCACCAAAAATAGAACCTAGCACAAGGCTGACTAACAAACACACAAATGCTTATCGCTGACTAATGCTGCCGCCAGGTGCCCAGGTTATAGTTGTTGATAACAATCCTGATAGGTTGTGCACCACTACAGACCACGGACTGTATGGTAATATGATGTTAAATAATGGTAATAACAGTGGAGTGGCAGATGTGTCCGTGAGTGTAATTAACACAAGATGTCGTGTAAGCTGAGTTCTAAATTAGCAGATCTATGGCTGACACTGATACTTTAATGATAGTAAAAATGTGTAACAATATGGCACTGCTGGGACCCCGAGCCTGTACAGATAAGGAGATCTCAGCTAGGTAGTACACTGTGTAGGATGAATAACAGGCTTGTCCTTGGACTGTGAGCCTTAAACCTAAAAAGTGTTCGACCTCTCCATTAGAGGTAATAGACTGACACCTCAGAAAAGGTAAGGTATATAGATTGATTCGGAGAGGAACACCATACTAATATAACTACATAAAATACCTAAATAGCCCTTAGGCTGTTCTTATATGTAGAATAGGATATGTAGGTGTGGTTAATCTGTCCCTGTTGATACAGTTTGTTGCCAGTATGTAAATAGATAGAGTCCCTCATGCACGGCTCCTTTAGACCATCGGGCCTTACGGGAGCATATAACTGTGCAGGAGCTGAGCCACGCAGTCAGTCCCTAACGGAGTTCAGAACAGCGTCTATGAACGAGGGCTCTGCGCGTGCACGTGACTGTCGGGTGCTGACGCGCGCGTTTCACTTGCGATTGCTTTGTCAAGGCCAGTCGGAGGGTGGTTGCCCCATGAATCAAGTGAGTATTTATAGCGCTGGTATTTAACCTATTGTGACCTTAGTATTCTTACGCATGCGCACTTCATGCTGGTCTATGACTGTCTGTGACCAGCACTGTGAAGCTAAGTATCTATGAAGACTAGCAAATGTTTAGCATGCTATTATGATACTTCAAGCAAGTTGCTAATCAATTGCTATACCTATTCCAAATACTGTGATGTGACTTATTGATTGATAGTGGGTCTCACTATTTTACCACTATAGTTTGAATTTTAATTGAATTAAAATAAATAAAGTTG
The DNA here is from genome assembly GCF_040206685.1 of Ascaphus truei. NCBI lineage: Eukaryota > Metazoa > Chordata > Amphibia > Anura > Ascaphidae > Ascaphus > Ascaphus truei. Next base: position 41,059,767 of record NC_134494.1, read on the forward strand.
CTGTTGTGTCAGTTACTGTGTTGCTTTATTTTCAATCCTGATGGAATGTTATGTGTGTCTTAATTGTAATAATGTGGGACACTACATGCGGACAACTGCAGGGCAGACATCACATTCCCCCTGAGCTGAATGTACCTACAGGATACAAAATTCACCCTAGAAGTCAAGGGGTGAGTAAAGGTGGTGGGTCAGGGTTATGCAAATACTGGGAGAAATTGCCTATGTTGTAAATTGCTTAGATAAAAGGACTGAACACAAAGCCTTCATTTAGACCTGTAGGTGATAGTGCTTGAAGGGAAGGGAGTCCCTGCTTCAGCACAGGTGTCTGAATCAGTGGCTCAGTCTTTGACTGAGCCACTGATTGAGCCACCAGTGCTGAGGCAGGGATATCCTGAAAACCTGACCTGTTGGTGGCCCTTGAGGACTGGCGTTGAGGACCACTGCTTAATCTACTCTCAGACCAATGGGTGGTGATTAGACTATGGTGGCACAAAGGTATCCAGAGGACCTCTACTTCCTAACTTATTAAGACTCTTTCACTTTTTCTTTAAAGTAAAAACTGATGTATATTTAGAGGGCCTCTGCCTTTCTGTCCTTGCAGCATTAATATAGCACAAACCCTGCAGAAACATCGGCGGGTGCAGATTTGCACCCCTATTTAATAGAGTCGGGCTCTCCTGACATTAGGCCACTATTTTGTCGATAGCATTTCTGCCCAGGCTTTTTGCTCTGCCCTGTTCCATCTGTTCGCACACACCAGGAGATAGAAACAGAATGGTGCAGAATATGCCTTAATGACAAGAACTGTGCCACAATACCTTTATACTTCAATTTGTTGGTTTAATATTCAAGTTATTGTACCTTTTCACTGCCACCTTGATTAATGTGTTCTATGTAAGCTATTTTTAGCCTATAGGGATAAGAAGCAAAAGGTGACACTGTACTCATTTGCATGTCATTTCCCAGAATACCTGGATGCAGTAGTAGCCTTGTATGCGAAGAGATAATGGGGAAGAGCAGGGTGGCAGACCTGTCAGAGACATGTGAATGTGCTCACAGGTGGTATTGTATTTGCTTAGTCTCGCAAAAATGAGCAGGACTCTGTAGACCTCTGCTGGTCAATGTGTAGAATGTTATATTCCTGCAATAACGGACTTTAAATGTATCATCTCTGCCTGGAAGTAGACGTTAGGTTCATATATACATCTCTCTGCATATACTACTTGCTTGGCATATTATACATATACATATATTTCAACTGGGATATGTCAAAATAGGTAGTACAATAACTGGACAATAAAATAAGGAACCAATATGGCTAACCCTCTTTTTTTTTGTCAACAGGGATATGATACAGATACATTTGCTTTACATATGATACCAACGTAGTGTTCTATATATAATATAAACATTGATTTGCATATTAAAGATATACATCGCTATGGATATAACACAAATATACATCGCTAAGGATATAACAAGTATGCATCGCTAAGGATATAACACAAATATACATCGCTATGGATATAACACAAGTATACATCGCTAAGGATATAACACAAGTATACATCGCTATGGATATAACACAAATATACATCGCTAAGGATATAACACAAATATACATCGCTAAGGATATAACAAGTATGCATCGCTATGGATATAACACAAATATACATCGCTATGGATATAACACAAATATACATCGCTAAGGATATAACAAGTATGCATCGCTATGGATATAACACAAATATACATCGCTATGGATATAACACAAGTATACATCGCTATGGATATAACACAAGTATACATCGCTATGGATATAACACAAGTATACAGAGCTCATTGTACAACACACAAAGATGGAGGCACACAGTTTAAATTGCAAAGCCAATTGCTGAAGCTTTACTCCTGCATCACCGTCATGCTGCGGGCGCTGGAAAAAATCAAATTGGCTTGACTTCCAGCGATCGCGACCAAGCCGTCGCTCCGTCGCGTCACTTCTACTATAAGCGCATGCGACGGCGGCAATACATTTGTTTTGCCGCGACATCGCGTCGCCGGCACTATAAGCGCAGCCTAAAGCAAAGACCTCCAAGGTAGTATTTTCTGAAATACTACCAGTGCCATGCGCTACCGCAGGGAGACAGTCAGAGATCAGGGAGGTTAATGCATGGCTAAGAAAGTGGTGCAGGAAGGAGGGTTTTGGGTTTTTAGAGCACTGGGACTCCTTTTCTGAGAGGTGCCATCTATATTCTAGGGACGGATTGCACCTCAATGAAGAGGGATCTTCTGTGCTAGGGGGGAGAATGTTAAAAAGGTTGGAGGAGATTTTAAACTAGGATGGAGGGGGGAGGGGAATGAAACAGATAACTAACTAAAAATAGAATAGAAGAGGAAACAAGGGGTTCTGGAGGTAGAATGGGGGCGAGTGCGAGTTTGACAAGCAGTGAGACACTCAAAGTAAATACAGCTAATACTAGAAAACTTCAAAAGACTAAACCAAGTTGGCACAGAAAGGAAGGAGAAGATAATAGTACAAGCTGGAAAAAAAAACTTAAATGCACACTTGCTAATGCAAGAAGTCTGATAATAAAATGGGGGGGGGGAAGGGGGGCTTGAATTAATAGCTACAAGGGAGCAGTATGATATCATAGGGCTTTCTGAAACATGGTGGGATGAAACTCATGACTGGGCAGTTAATTTAGAGGGCTATTCCCTTTTTCTGAAGGATCGAGCAAATAGAAGAGGAGGTGGAGTATGTTTATATGTTAAACCGGTTCTAAAACCTATTATAAGGGAAGATGTTTATGAAGGGAATGATGAAAATGTAGAGACCTTGTGGATAGAAATTAGCAGTGGAGGTAAAAGTATAAATGTTTGTAGGGATATGCTATAAACCACCAAATATCTGTGAGATTGAGGAAGCTAAAATACTTTTGCAAATGGAGAAGGCATCAAATCTGGGTCATGTTTGCATAATGGGGGATTTTAATTATCCAGACATAGACTGGGGCAATGAGATTAGCATTACAGCAAAAGGAAACAGGTTTTTGGGGGTGCTTAAAGACAATGATATGACCCAAATTATTGAGGAACCAACCAGGAGAGGCAATACTGGATTTGGTAATATCAAACAATGTAGATGTAATAACAAATATTCAAGTCCTGGAACATTTGGGAGCAGTGATCATAGCATGGTCTCATTGGAAATACATTATCAAAAAACAGATTACTTGGGTTCAACAAGGACCTTAAACTTTTGAAAGGCAGATTTTATTAAACTGAGGACTAATCTACAAGTAATACATTGGGATGATGCTTTTGCAGGGAAAAATGTAGAAGATAAATGGGCAGTCTTTAAAACATTGTTAGAAAAGCACACTCATCAGTATACCCTTGGGTAATAAGTATAAAAGAAATAAGTCAAAACCAATGTGGCTAAATGAATAGATAGGGGAGGAAATGGACAAGAAGAGGAAGGCGTTTAGATTCTTTAAGTCAGAAGGGACGGAGGCATCGTATCAGAATTATAAGGAATGTAACAAAAATTGCAAAAGGGCAATCAAATTAGCAAAAATGGATAATGAAAAAAGGATTGCAATTGAAAGTAAGAACAACCCTAAAAAGTTATTTAAGTACCTTAATAACAAAAAAATTAGGAAAGAAAATATATGACCTTTTTAGTGTGAGATAGACAGGCAGATTATTGGAGATAATTGAAAAGCAGAGGTATTAAACAAATTCTTTGTCTCTGTGTTTACCAGGGAAGAATTCATTTCAATAGTAGTGCCGCAGGAGGAAGCCACAACCTCCATATTAATGAACAATTGGTTAACTGAGGAAGAAGTTCATAGACTGCCTGATGAAATGAAAGTAAATAAGGCACCTGGCACCGATGGCATACATCCAAGAGTTCTCAAGGAGTTAAGCTCAGTAATAGCCAAACCATTACATTTAATATTCAAGGACTCCATTTCCACAGGCTCAGTACCACAAGATTGGCGTAAAGCAGATGTGGTGCCTATATTTAAAAAGGGAGCTAGATCACAACCAGGGAATTACAGACCTGTAAGCCTGACTTCAATAGTAGGGAAACTACTTGAAGGTTTAATACGGGATAATATTCAGGAATACCTAAAGGAAAACAAAATTATTAGTAATAGTCAGCATGGATTTATGAAGCATAGGTCATGCCAAACTAACCTCATTTGTTTCTTTGAGGAGGTAAGTAGGAATTTAGACCAGGGTAATGCAGTTGATGGTGTCTACTTTGATACGGTTCCACACAAGAGGTTGGTGTACAAAATAAATATTTATAAAAATATATGCACCTGGATTGAAAACTGGTTGAAGGACAGACAACAGAGGGTTGTCATAAATGGAACTTTTTCAGGTTGGGCTAGGGTCGTGAGTGGAGTACCTCAGGGATCGGGACTGGGACCACTGCTTTTTAACTTTTTTATTAATGACCTTGAGGTTGGCATCGAGAGCAAAGTCTCCATCTTTGCTGATGATACTAAATTGGGTACGGTTGTAGAATCAGAGCGGGACATAATTTCTCTCCAGAAAGACTTGGGGAGACTGGAAACTTGGGCAAGTGAGTTTTAATACAGATAAATGTAAGGTTATGCATTTGTGGAAGCAAGAATAAACAGACGACTTACAAATTAAATGGAGATATATTGGGGGAATCCTTGATGGAGAAGGATTTAGGAGTGCTTGTGGACAGCAGGCTTAGCAATAGTGCCCCAAGTCATGCAGTAGCTGCAAAGGCAAACAAGATCTTATCTTGCATTAAACGGGCAATGGATGGAAGGGAAGTAAACATAACTATGCCCCTTTACAAAGCATTAGTAAGACCACACCTTGAATATGGAGTACAATTTTGGGCGCCACTCCTTAGGAAAGACATTATGGAACTAGAGAGTACAGAAAAGAGCCACCAAATTAATAGAGGGGATGGACAATCTAATTTACGAGGAGAGGCTAGCTAAATTAGATTTATTTACATTAGAAAAGAGACGTCTAAGACGGGATATGATAACTATATACAAATATATTTGGGGACAGTACAAGGAGCTTTCAAAAGAACTATTCATCCCTAGGACAGTATAAAGGACTCGGGGGGCTTCCCTTTAGTTTGGATTAAAGGAGATTTCACCAGCAACAAAGGAAAGGGTTCTTTACAGTAAGGGCAGTTAAAATGTAGAATTCATTGCACATGGAGACTGTGATGGCATATACAATGGATTTGTTAAAAAAAAGGCTGGACATCTTTTTAGAAGGGAAAGCTATACAGGGATATACCAGATAAGTAAACATGGGAAGGATGTTGATCCAGGGAGTAATCCGATTGCCATGAGATATATCATTGGATGATATGACTCTGGGTTTTTTTGTTTGCCTTCCTCTGGATCAATAAGTAAGTATAGATATAGGATAAAATATCTGTTGTCTAAATTTAGCATAGGTTGAACTTGATGGACGTCTGTCTTTTTTCAACCTCCTCTACTATGTAACTATGTAACACAAATGTATAATAGATCAACACACAATGCAGGGGAATTCCTGAGTGACATAATTAAATACTACAGACTTTAACCCTAAAAAAGACGGCAACACGCCTATCTCAGCCTTTTTTACATTGCAATACCCATAGTTGATTTTGTGTAAATGCAAGTCACTGCATTCCTTTCTTGTCCCAGTTTCCCATATACAAATGAAAATGTATGTTTATACAGTCTTGTTTTTCTTAACTATAAACTCCAATGCAGTGCTCCGATATTTGATTTGTTCTGGATTTGTATTTTTGTGGATCTAAATGTTCCCCTGAGTGCCACATTTTCCTGGCACTTGGCTGGAGATCACTGGTTTATCTGTACTGATAAAGGGCCATGTGATTTAGAACTTGTTTGCCAAACTGAGAAGAAGCAATATGATCCATTCTAGATTTGTAAGAGCGAGCTCTAACCCCAGAACCCACCTCCTCATATATATATTTGTATCAAAAGGAGTGATAATGAGCGTATCCAAATGTATACAACATAAGACAAAAATACACAGTGCTACATTCAATGTGTCAAAATACATAGTTAAATACTTCAATGTTAGTATTCTCATGAGTAAGGGCTGTTCTATAGGGGGTGTGCTTGCTGCGCCGTGCGCGCGCGCAGCTGTTGTAGTTGGCTGAGGTTAGTCAGTCTGCGTGGAGCCGGGCGACAAGGGGGAAGATAAGGAAAACGATGATTTTGCGCCGCTACTGCCACTGAAATGTATGTATGTGTGTATGTGTGTATCTATGTGTGTGTATGTACAATGTGAATAAATAATTGATTCCAACGTATTTATTTATTATAAACGTAACACACAATCAACACACACACATAACCTCACTGTGTCGCTGACATCATACATACAAAAAGTGTGCGGCACGTGTACGCGCGTTCGCACAGGCACGTGCGCGCGCACGGCCGCGCACACTATATTACGGCCGAAGGGTCATTTAGTTAAACCCTTTGGCCAAAGTGTTATAAGCCTGCAGCCACTTCAGCCAGCTTGTCCCCTGCTTCTGTTCATCTACTTAACTTATGATGGCTTCACAATTACTTTTCAAATGAAGAACCAATTTAACTTCGACTTTCAGAACTGACAGTCTTATCACCAAAAGACGTTAGGTAAAGACTGTAGAAACTCTTTGTGACAGGGTAAACAAAAGCCACCAGTTATATGCCTGGAAAACCTATGTCTAGTCTGCAGTGCAGCACTGACTAGGTTAACTTCAGCTGGGAACCTCAGGACAATTAGTTGGATCCCAGCTACCTAATCAAGGTGTGTTAAAACCCAGTCTGTAAACACATGGAGGCTGTCGGTTGAGGAGAGAGGAGTAAGCTGCTGAGAGATTTCCTGATACAATGTCTGATTAGAAAAGTAGATAGACTGTGAACTGTCCGTGCCCTGCATGGAAGAGGGCAACTGCCATATACACTGTCTGCTAAAGAGAAACTGTTTTTGTCTGACTGCTGAAGAAAAGCTATTTTTGTTTTGTGTGCTGTACATTTTGCAAGGCTAAATAAATAAGCCTTGTCAAGAAACCCGCGTGTGTAGTTGCATGTACCCTGCAACACTCTTCAACACTTTTATTGGCCAGGGTTATGTTAAACGTTTTTAAAAATATGAATGAAAATGCTTATACAGTACTTCTCTGTTTTATTTTTTATCATCTCCATTTACCTATTAAACATGCCACAATCTTATGGCAACTAGAAAATAGCAGGCATAAAATATATTGGTGACCTATTGGAGATGGGGAAATTCATGGATTTTAAGAATTTTCACGTTAAATATAACGTACCTCGATCTGAAATGTTCCGATTTTCACAAATTAGCCATTTTAGTCTTTCACCAATGTCCATTAGGGACTTTCCCACTGTGCACGCCCTTTGAAAATCTTTGTAGGAACGGTGGGTGTCAAAGGAGACCAGGACTTTTTACAAATGTATACCGGGATCATTCACTAGGCAAAACAAGGTAGTTGAACAAATTGAAGTTTATTCGGGTAAACCCGCGTACACACAATGAATACACAAAATACACACTTACTTGGGGCCTGGGGTGAAGTTTATGCTCAAATAGGTGCAGGGAGCCTGGTTCGGAAGGCTTACCCTGACCGGGATGTACACCCGGGCTTCATGGTCCTCTTTTCAGCTAAAGATCCTAGCCTCGACCACTACGATCAATTCTCAGAACTTGGTCCTGACGTATGACTTAGTCTCAGCAGGGCAGACTTTCCTAGCATCAAAACAAAGCCGGTTGCTCTGCTATTCGTGACAGAGCAACGTTGAAAAGCCCGCCTTAGCTTCATCGACACAAGTCACTAGGTGATCTGGTTCTCAGAGTCCGCTTCCTCCTTACATACCGTCTGCTGTTCTATGTTCAGCATGGAGGAAGGAGGAGCGACCAAGCAGAGCATGGGAATTCCCTCCGACTAGCCAATAGGAAGAGGGGCTCATCCTTTGGCTGACGTCAGAGATGGGGACATGCCAAGTTGGCTTGAGATGCCCCCTGGGTGGGACATACGGATTGACCAATGGGAAACATGCCGACATTCTGCGGCCTTCCCCAGTCAACCCATTGCCACCTACTGGGCAGGCTCCACTGAGTACGGCAGACAAGAGTGTCCTCCCCACAGGGGGGTCTCTGTTCTCCCAGTACTCCGTCCTGCCCTGGCCACTTAGCACCCTGATACCTCTCAACATCCTGCCTGCTTGCCGGGGAGAATTGGGGGACTACCGGTAACTTTGGCCCTTGAACTCCTGCAAACAAAATAATTGCATTTCTACCCAAATATCCCACCTAAAACTTACACTCTGAAAGTTTCATGAATCTGGGGCAAAGGGAACATGAAAAGTGGAAAAGCAGGGACACTAACTTCTGCATGTTACATTACATGGCCCCTGGCTTATAGTGCTACGTAGCTGCCAGGGACCCACGGATTTCAGGGGTAACCAGATTTAACCTGGCTTAACCATTATTGTATCGCTTGGCTATCCCCTACCGTCATAGTGTGTATATAAAAGGCATGATTTAATTTTTATATGTGGCATTGGTTCCAGTTGGTACCTTTCCGGCACATAAATATATTCTGATTTGGGACAGGAATTTCTAGGTGGAGATCTCAGAGGACGAATGGAGTGATATTTGGGATAATGCATCCAAGGCCTCAATATGCATTACAATTAAAGAGAACATATATAAAATCTTATTCAGATGGTATTTAACCTCACTGTAATGGAGTGAAGAGGTTAACACACACCTGAATGCTCCAGACCAGCAAACTGCTAAAACTTCGGCTTTTATAGAGGTGGTCACACTTGCTGATGATCAATTAATCAAGGGCATTTGATTAGCAGCACCTGTCTGCTACTTAGCATCTTAATTCCTATGGAAGCAGTAAGGGTGTACTTAGTTTTTCACACATGGCTTCTCCATTCTGGCTTTATTTTTTATAAATAAATCATGACACGGTGTAATATGTCATGTGTTGTTGTTCATCTGAGGTTGTATGTACCTAATTTTAAGACCTGTTAGGAACAGATGATTGTTATTATGTCCTGATATGTAACACCATAGAATTCAAAGTGGGCGTACTTTCTTTTTCACACCACTGTATATAATGTATACCCTGTTCACTTATGTGACTGTATTTGCAACCATGTATTATTTGTCTTAACTCTATGCCCAGGACATACTTGAGAACGAGAGGTAACTCTCAATGTATTACTTCCTGGCAAAACATTTTATAAATAAATGTTCTGCAGCCTATAGGGACTGGCGGAATCCTCCTGGGAATAGCGGAATATCCAGTGATGAAGACGTGGATTCAAAAGGAGACGGCAAAGGAAAAAGATGAGAAAAAAGTTGATGATTCCTTGAGTTTGGTTAAAGATGCATTGCGAGGTGCCAAGCATGACTATGATCTCCTCCACGAACAGTTGGTTAAAGAGAATAAAGCTAAGACTGAGCTACAGAGGGGTCTGTTCGCAGCGATCGCCAAGTGTGGAACTTTGGAGAAGACAAAGCGTCACTTGCAGAGCGAGTTACAGGATGAGGACTAACCTTGAGCGGTCAAATGCAGCTGCTGCCACCAGGGATAAAGAGGCAAAGGCTGAATTGGAAGTCTCTCTGTAGGAGATTCACCGTCTCACCGCAGAGCTGAATTTATATGATTACGCCCTTGAAGAGGTCGGGCAAACTCTAGAGACTGTAAGAGAAGAGAAGAAAAACCTACAAGAGAAGGTTTCATATTTGACTAACCAGGTCAGTGAAGGAGATGAGAAGCTTCACCAAGGAGAAAAGGTAAAGAAACAATTGTCCCTGGAAAAGCTAGAAGTGCAGCAAGCACTGCAGAACACAGAGTGAGTACTGCAAGGAGAATGTGTCACCTTGGAACAGCGCACACAAGCAGAACAGAAGCTGCAGAGCCAGCTGCTGGAGGCCAAGGAGAAACAGGCAGATACTGAGGAGAAGCAGCAAGTGCTACAGGAGCATCTGAGTACCCAATTTGTCCCCACAGAGCAGCATGAGGAGATGAAGGCCACACTGATCATAACCAGAGCTTTGCTGGAGGAGGAGCTTAAAGGCCAGGTAACTCTGCATGAGAGGGAGGACAAGGCAGAAACTGGAGCGGGAGCTAGAGGAGCAGAGAGGCTGCTCCCTCCCCAAAAGTCAGTACGCCCAGGAGAAATAGGCGTGAAAAACTGAAGCTGCTGCGACCTTAGCGCCAAAATCGTCAGGGCTCCAAAATATGATGGAGACAGCGATGCAAACTCGGAGTGAGCACCGGGAAGAGGTGGAGACCGTAAGGAGAGAACTGCAAGATGCGCTCAAGAAACAGAGGAGTCTTGCTGATGAATTGAACTTGCAGCAAAACCTACAGTGGGGGCCGAACTGAGTCTAAGTCGGCTAGATCTGCGGCTCTCAGATTATCCCAGTTAGATGCGTTTTTTTGTCGTTTTTGCCCGGAGTGAACTTCGTTATTTTAGCGCTCGTGATATTAGCATTTTATTCTCGCTGTCTGCAATACTGCAATGCCGTGTAAAAACTCAGGGGGGCATTTGCGAGCTGTTGTCTTGGAAGTCTAATACCTTCGCGGTTCAACCTACGTCAGTACACAGTCTGTGTGTGCGCATGCAGTAATTGTAAATTTGCATATTTAAAGTATACATGTATTTGCAGTGCTGTTCTGTCACTCACCTCAGCACTATCACCTGCTGCTGCTTCCCTCACCTCCTAGGCATTGTGGAATCAGACTGTCACTGACGCCCTGCTATCATTTCATCCCACACATCCTCGTTTCCTGAATCGGGGAGGGGGGGAGGATTGGAACGTGTGAGGGAAGGGGAACCGCCAGCCAATACTCTGCCCGCCAGCAGCTGATTACACGTTGCCACGGGAAGCACCACGGACGGGTCCATCAGAGGCAACCCCATATTATTCTCTCCCAGGATTGAGCTTACACATGGCCGTGTAAGTATTTATGAGTATTATTCTAACCCCCCCCCCCCCTCCATTTCCATCTGAACATTATCAGTCTTTTGGGCTAAGAAGTAGCTACCAGAAGCAAGATACCTTTACACATATGTGCTCACACAGGGCCGTGTGAGTATTTGACTACAAACTACTGTCATTTCATCACCACACCTTTATTAAACAGCTAGATATGCTATGAAGTCATCTTAGTACTGTTAATATAGGTCAATCTCCTCTAATCCTTTGCTCCCCCTTTTTCTCTTCGTTCTGCAGTACAGTATGTCTCAGTATGTCTCATTTGAAAATTGTTGAAACGCATAGGCGTGTACTGTACTGTAACAGTGTCACATTTCGGCATATACAGCGCTCTCCCCTCACTCAGGATAATTAACTGCACTACAGGGTATTTCAACTTCTTATCTTCTCTACAATGCAGTACATCTCTCCCACACCATTCCTTTGAACGTGTGTCTGGTTTCAATCACATTCCTGCTTGGCAGCAGGAATTTACTGCGCATGCGCCTGTAACTTCGCCCACCACTGCTTGCTTGCCTGAGTGACCAAAAAAAAATGTAAAAAATTTTTTTATTGTAATTTTTTATTTTTATTTTCTCCACAAGCCTGCAAAAACCATCTTACTGTATTATGATATTCAATCTGTGCTGTAGCTTTTGACTGCGACCCTGTGCGTTTGACTGCACATGGTTGATTTGTGTGCTTTTTACGTACTGTATTTGGGGGTGTATTATTATGATGAACTGCCTTTTGAAATTAAAGTATGTCTTTAGCTTTGAACTTCATGCAGCTTTACCCTGTAGTCCCCTCCCCCACGAACGCTAGCTCAAGGATTTGAAATTCCACAGAGTCGTTAATTTTCCGAATCTTGCCATTGTGTTCTTAATCCGTCCATAGCCGAGCTACAAATCCTCACTGCGCCTGCGTGTAATCCTTTTTGAGATGGGAGCTACTTAGCTGCTTACTGCGCATGCATCACCCAAACCCCCCTCTCCACAGAGTCGTTAATTTTCTGAATCTTGCCATTATGTTCTTAGTCCATCCATAGCCGAGCTACAAAGCCTCACTGCGCCTGCGTGTAATCCTTTTTGAGATGGGAGCTACTTAGCTGCTTACTGCGCATGCGTCACCCAGCCCCCCCCCCTCTCCACAGAGTCGTTAATTTTCTGAATCTTGCCATTGTGTTCTTAGTCCGTCCATAGCCGAGCTACAAAGCCTCACTGCGCCTGCGTGCAATTCTCTTTGAGACGGGAGCTTTGAGGCTTTGTTTACGGCAACGTTTTGGAAAATCCCTTCTCGAATTTGATTTGCACAGAGCATCACCTTGATATTATAATAATAATAGCATGTATAGCGCTGCTAGTTATACATAGCGCTTTACAGAGACATTTTGCAGGCACAGGTCCCTGCCCCGTGGAGCTCACAATCTATGTTTTTGATGCCTGAGGCACAGGGAGATAAAGAGATCAATCTGTGCGCTTGCCTGCACATGGTTGATTTCTGTGCTTTTTATGTACTGTATTTGGGGGTTGTATTTGGGGGTTTGTTGATCAAATTATTATGATGAACTGCCTTTTGAAATTACTGTACTCTACTCTACAGTATGTAATTTCTTTGAACTGCTGCACAACTAATCCTTCATCCCTCCCCAACGTACACACAAACTCTTTTCGACAGACACCTACACAGAGTCATTATTTTCTGAAGTTAGTCATTGTGTTTTTAATCCATCCCTAGCCGAGCGTCAATCGCCTCACTGCGCCTGCGTGTACTCTAATCCTCTTTGAGATGGGAACTTGCTGCTTACTGCGCATGAGTCACCCAACCCCCCCTCTCCAGTCGTTAATTTTCTGAATCTTGCCATTGTGTTCTTAATCCGTTCATAGCCGAGCTACAAAGCCTCACTGCGCCTGCGTGTAATCCTCTTTGAGATGGGAGCTAGTTGATTACTGCACATGACTCACCCAACCCCCCCCCCAACCCTTTGAGGCTTTGTTTACGGTAACACTTTGGAAAATCCCTTCTCGAATTCTGTGCCTTTTTTGGCTAGCCTGCGTGTTAATTGATTAATTATGTCATTGTCCATGTTGAATCAGATGTGATTAGACTTTTATCACTCACACTATAAATGAGGACCCTCCCATATGGGTAGTTAATTTGCTCCTGAGGAAGCTGTTCTCACAGCGAAACACGTAGAGCCTGTCCAGTCTGCTGCAGCTGCCCACCAAGTGAAGACGCCTGAAGTTGCTGCCGTTCCATTGCTGTCTATCCCCTCTGCCTCTAGCCGGATGTCGTCACCCGTTCACCGGAAGTGACGTCAGACGCCATCCATCGGCGGCAAGCTTGAGTTGGAGGGAAGACACAAGTGACTCTACCATCCAGGACCAGCACTCTACTGCCTCACGATACCTAGATATGTACATGTAATATGTACTTATTGTAAGTACATTACCTACTTATTTTTTGTGTGATAAAATTGTTCCTGCGATCTATACCATTAGTCCGTTTATATTTTCCATGCACACTCTACCCGGTTTGGATTTGAGTATACCACATTGATATGGTCCCCGTTTGAAGTTTCCCTGATCCTGAATCCTTTCCCTCTACTGGAAATGCAACCTCATCTACACTGACAGAGTCAGAACACTGCTTACTTATATTCCACTTATTGTAAGTGGGAATTTCTGCAGAGCCAAGATACCATTTTTACTCCTGATTGTATTGACATACTGCACTATTATTGTTTTTTATTTTTTTATCTTTTTTCGGTGTGTTTCCTGGTTCAATCGCTCTCTTCCCACCCCGGACCAAGACTGCTTTTGTAGGGAATCTTTGCATATTCCTTGGAAGGTTGAGAAGTATTGTATTTTGAGTTACACACCTATATGTTATTTTTTCATTACATTTCTTCTATTGAGACCTTTAGCGCCAATTCAAATCACTTGGGTTAATTCTGTTTTCTGTAATTGATTTGGTGGCTGCTTTTCTCTCACTGTTCACATAGCTTTCTTAATTGATAATCCAAATTACACTATGGATATTACTTCACCTAATATTTTTGCTAAAAGACACTCTAGGAAATTACAATTTAATTACCAGGATATATATACATCACATACACCTGTTTCACACAATCTATTAGAAGAAGAATTTCACAAATTAGAGAGACTACTTATAAAGGACACTAAAAAATGGTTAGATTTAAGTTTTTTGAATAAGTATATCAAATGCAATAGGATTCCAAGAGGTTTAAGATTTTCCAAAAATCCTTCATCAAACTTGGATGATGAAGAATTTGTAAAAAGTTGGTATGAAACCATTGATAAATGCTCTTTTGATTTAATATTATCTTTAATAAATCAACATAAAAAGAACATCAAAAGAATAGATGAGGAGGTAACTATTATAGAAGAAAAACTAGCTCATTTAGAAGATACAGCAGAATTCAAAATTAAAGATCGTGAGTTAAAAAGGAAAATAGATAAACTAGAAAACGATCTATATATCAATAAAACAAACAAATTCTTGAGAGATGAGGAAGATTACAAGAGAGGAGAACAAAGAGATTGGAAGAAAAAGAATACCAATTACCAAACTGAAAGGAAATATGAAAATCGTTATACAAATATAGATTATACAACCAATAAACCATACTATTCAAATACTTCATATCGTAGAGACAATGGTAATCCTCCATCTCACTATGTATCGTATTTACCACATAGGGAGACGAAAGACCATAAAAATTCTGAATTACATTATACATTAGAAAAAACACATACGCAGAGTAATGGTGGTGTGGAGGAGAAGAAGATCTCTGAGGATAGAGATAAACGTAGAGAACAAGAACATCTGAGAAAGAGCGTGACAGAGAAAGAGAACTCAGATTAGAGGGAGAGAGAGACAGAAAGAAAGAGAAAGACAAAGAGAAAAAGAATTTAAAATAAAGGAACAGAAAGAAAGAAATATTAGGGATAGGGAGTCACTTAGAAGTAGAGAACTACAAAGAGATAGAGATTTTGCCTTTCATAGAGATCAGAGAGAAAAAGAACAGAGAGATAAAGAACTTAAAGAAATAGAATATCTTAAAGAAAAAGAGGCAAGAAGAGAAAGAGAAATGAGAAGAGAAAGAGAGGAAAGAAAAAGAGAGAGAGATAGATATCATTCCGATAGACTACATAAAACAAGCAGATCCCGCTCTCCTATTGGAGCTACTGGATCGGATGATTTTTTAGAGTCAGACAAAACTCTCAGCCTCTGGGAGACAACAAATCCTTATACCCCACATGGGGAAAAGAGAGAACAAGATATGAAACACAAAAGAGAAAACATCAGAGAGGGAAAAGAGGGAGAAGAAGAAAAAGGGAGAGATTAAAGAAAGAAACCTCTAAAGACAATAATAGTATCTACAATTTAAGATCAACAACTCTATCTACACCACAACTTAATCTTATATCTAAAGGATTATCCTTTGCTCCAACGACAGGGCCCAACAACTTTGAGCTGTTCCTGGATGCAAACCGATAACTAAGAAAACTTACGGTGAAAAGATTCTTTCTAAGCAAAAATGTAGAATCTAGATTAATCAACCCCAATCCAGTAGTCCAGACAGAACAAAGTAAATTTAAACATACAACGTTAAAAAACAAATCAACTTTCTATCCTACATACTATAAGGGCAACCATCTAGAAGTATTCTATGATCTAATAGTCAAGGATTTTGAAAACCTTGTAAAAAATAATAAAAAATAAAAAATTAGAAATAATTTGACAAAAGAGGAAAAACATGCCTTAGAAGAGATCACTGAAAACCCCAATATAATAATTAAACAGGCAGATAAAGGTGGAGGCACAGTGATTATGAACAGGAAGGATTACCTAACTGAAACCAGCCGCCTCTTGGGAGACCCTCAGACATATGAGGTATTAAAGAAAAATCCCACAAAAATATTCAGTTAAGAATTACAAAACCATCTTGACAAAGGGAGAGATATCGGTATTTTGACGGATAAGGAATATCAATTCCTAAATAATAAAACACCTCAAATACCGATATTCTACATACTACCCAAAATACACAAATGTTTGAAGAAACCCCCGGGTAGGCCGATAATCTCAGGCATAAATTCCCTTACTTCGAATTTGTCGGCTTATATTGACAATTTTCTACAAGGATATGTAAAAACACTTAAATCCTATCTAAAGGACACTACTGACATTCTAAAGACTTTAGATACTTTCATTTGGAAGGAAGATTACATTCTGGCTACTATAGATGTGTCTTCTCTATACACTTCGATTGCACATAATTTGGGGTGTAAAGCCATAAAATATTTTTTAGATAAAGATCAAGATTTACATGATCAACAAGCACAATTTTTATTGGACAGTATAACTTTTATATTGGAAAAAAAATTATTTTTATTTGATGACGTCTTTTATATTCAGAAATGTGGCACCGCCATGGGAACGAAATTCGCCCCCAGCTATGCCAATCTCTTCATGGGATTTTGGGAGGACCATAACATCTGGCCCAATGGCATGCTGGGGGAGGGTATTGTCCTATGGCGGCGCTACATTGATGATATCATTTTAGTATGGCAAGGAGATCAGTAAAGCCTGGGTCAGTTTATTTTAAATCTTAATGTGAATGAGTTGAATTTGAAATTTACACACAAAACCAGTAAGATTTCCATAGAATATCTGGATCTGGTTATTTACATTGAGGACGGATCTGTAAAAACAAAAACACATTTTAAAAGCGTTGACAGCAACAATTGCATTTTACGGTCCAGCTGTCACCACCACAGATGGATGGACGGTGTACCTTATAGCCAGTATAGAAGAATACGCAGAAATTGCACAGATGACAATATGTTTGACGAACAATGCAAAATTTTGGAAAATCGCTTTATTCAGAAAAATTACAAAAAAGACACATTAGATATAGCATTAAATAAGGCCAAATCACTACAGAGAAAAGATTTATTAGAAGCAAAAAATGTTTTAAAATCTAATTACAATAACTTTGATACTGCATTTTTAACAACATGCAATAAAGAAGCCGTTAATATTAATAAAATTCTAAGAAAATATTGGCATGTTTTAAAAACAGATAAAATTCTGAATGAAATATTGCCGGAACAACCAAAGGTTATCTTTAAAAAAGCACAGAATATCAAAAATATTGTGGCGCCAAATGCACATAAAAAACAAGATATCACTAATAAAGGTTGGCTTAATAGCATAGAGGGATTCCACGGGTGTTCTTCTTGCAAGGCCTGTGAACATAAGCAGACAAACAAAAAAAGTTTTATTTGTAATAATAGTCAAGAAATTTTAAAATCAAACAATACATAAACTGCTACACAAACTTTGTCATTTATGTTTTAGAGTGTCCCTGTGGGCTAAAATATGTAGGGAAGACTACTAGACCCATTAGGACACGTATCATTGAACACCTGAGTAACATTAGACGCGGAATTCTTACACATAGTGTATCAAAACATTTTGCTAAATATCATAACTCTAACCCAGACTATTTAAGATTTGTTGCTATTGAAAATGTCAAGCAGCATTGGAGGGGACGTAGCAGAGAAATAGACCTCAGTAGAAGAGAAATGTATTGGATACATAAATTAAATACACTTATTCCGTTCGGTCTTAATGCGGATTTTGAAATAACACCTTTTTTGACTACTTAGTCCTGTTATTTAATATGTTTGCTCTCCTGCCACGTCTCTGCTGCTCCACTGCAATGTTCACAGTATTTTTACTAACTATATTTATTGGCATTTTATATTTCGTTCTACCTCATTGACAACTTTTTAATGTTTGTATTTTATTTATTGTTTTAAAATATATCAATATATTCTTATTCATATCCATCCAGCTATCTGTTTGCTCTCCTTGCCATTTTTTAATTGACACTTTTTAACCTTTTACTTGTCCACTATGCTAAAGTGCTTTGAATTTACTCCCACTAATGCCTGTTTTTTATTCCCTCTCTCTGTCCTCTCATTGCGTCATCCCTATCCAATATCGAGTCATATATTTTTTGTTTTTAAGTCACTATTTATGTGTGTATCTATTCTTTATTTTTTAGTTAAAGTTTTTTGAATAAAGTATTTTTAAAATGTGTATTTGGACCGCAGAGTTTCTGTGCCTTTTTTGGCTAGCCTGCGTGTTAATTGATTAATTATGTCATTGTCCATGTTGAATCAGATGTGATTAGACTTTTATCACTCACACTATAAATAAGGACCCTCCCATATGGGTAGTTAATTTGCTCCTGAGGAAGCTGTTCTCACAGCGAAACGCGTAGAGCCTGTCCAGTCTGCTGCAGCTGCCCACCAAGTGAAGACGCCTGAAGTTGCTGCCGTTCCATTGCTGTCTATCCCCTCTGCCTCTAGCCGGATGTCGTCACCCGTTCACCGGAAGTGACGTCAGACGCCATCCATCGGCAGCAAGCTTGAGTTGGAGGGAAGACACAAGTGACTCTACCATCCAGGACCAGCACTCTACTGCCTCACGATACCTAGATATGTACATGTAATATGTACTTATTGTAAGTACATTACCTACTTATTTTTTGAGATAAAATTGTTCCTGCGATCTATACCATTAGTCCGTTTATATTTTCCATGCACACTCTACCCGGTTTGGATTCGAGTATACCACATTGATATGGTCCCCGTTTGAAGTTTGCCTGATCCTGAATCCTTTCCCTCTACTGGAAATGCAACCTCATCTACACTGACAGAGTCAGAACCCTGCTTACTTATATTCCACTTGTTGTAAGTAGGAATTTCTGCAGAGCCAAGATACCATTTTTACTCCTGATTGTTTTGACATACTGCACTATTATTGTTTTTTATTTTTTTATCTTTTTTCGGTGTGTTTCCTGGTTTAATCGCTCCCTTCCCACCCCGGACCAAGAAACATGAATAATGCACATTTATAAGAATATTATTTAATAATATATACTGTAATGTATAATATATATATATATAGTCAGTGTTCGACAAACCTATACATTTGCTCGCCCCGGGCGAGTGGATTTAACCCCCGGGCGAGTAAATATTGGTCCAAGCAGCACACGTTTGGTACTAGGTGGCGAGTAGATTTTTTTGTGTGGCGAGTAGATTTTTTGGTGATTTGTCAACCACTGTATATAGTAATATTATTTTTTCCGTCTTTATCTTGTTCCTCATTCTGTGTACAGTACAGTAGTTCATTGAGAGAGGAGGTTTTGTGTACATCATTACTGCTGTTTATATACTGTACATTTGACTGTACAAACAGATTAGACTGAACACAACACCCCACCTCCCCCAGGCCACCCTTTTTTCCTGAAACGACAAGAAAACAAAAAATTAGTGCAGTTATGTGCGTACTGTATTATGGCATTGTGTGATGTGTAGTACTACTGTACATGGCTGGTGCTGCTTTCTCTGGAAAGAAAAAATTTGAGCAGTTAGTAGGCAGTTACTGTAGTACTGTCAAACTAGTCTATACTGGAACTACTGTATACTCTGACTACTGTTAAATACTATGTACTGTAACCTGATGGCTGGTGCTGCTCTCTCTGTAAAGAAAAAACCTGTAACTACTGTATACTCTGACTATTGGGAAAGAAAAAATCTGTGCCATACTTACCTGTATCATACTGTACTTACAATACTACAGCACAGTACTACTTTCCTGATGCTTGCCCATTACGCGCGATCACAATGGGCAACACAGTCGCAATATGGTCTATATATTTATTGCAGAGTTCCACGGTGAGTACATCGTTCCAAAAACTCAGTATGCCATTCAACAACTCGTCCTTTTTGGAGGGTTTCACCACTTTACGGATATGGTCCTTCAGCTGATGCCAGACCATTTCGATCGGATTGAAGTCTGGTGATCTGTCATTGGAAAAAAAGGACAATTAGTTTAAGAGATACAGTGCACAGTAAAAACAGTGGGGAAAAATGAGACACGGTAACCGCACTTACTCCGCTGGCGTCTTCACCCAGTTGATTCTGCGCTCAAGGATATGTGCGGTTGACGCGGTGTGCTTCGGATCGTTGTCCTGGTAGAAGCAGTGACCATTCGGGAACTCGCGTGTGATGTATTGCACTATCTCAGGGACAATGTTGTCTTGGAAGAAAGCTTTATTCATGATTCCTATAGCAAGAAAAGAAAAGTGCTCAAAAAACTGCACAATAGTACAGAACAGTGCATACAGTAAGGCTACACTAGTAAAGTACAGTGCATAAGGCTACATTATATTTAATATATTTTACCTTCAAAGATGACAATGCATCCTGGTCCACGCCTAGAGATGGCACCCCACACATGCAGCTTCACGGGGTGTTTTGGCCGCGGCTTCAAAGATATGCGGCCTTTTTTGTGGAATGCAAAGCTTGCAAATCTCTCCAGCGACACAGTAGACTCGTCAGTGAAGATGCAATCCTGGAAAGTCTCCCCACTGTCGATCCATGCCTGGGCCTGGACCACTCTTTTGATTTTGTTTGCGTCCCTTATCATGGGGTACGCTCTGTAATGACAAGGAATAAATAATTTTAGCGGTACAGTACAGTTTCCTAAACAACACTTTTACCTCTTGTACTGTCCAGTACTAACCTCACACGTCCATATTTCCATCCAATGCTGCGTCTCATCTTCTTTATGCTGCTCTCGGATACAGTGAGATTGTGTTTTTCCTGCAGAGTGTATTTGACCCTTAATGCACTCTTCTCATCATTCTCCTCACTTATTTTGTCCACCAGAAGAGTTGTCTCCCTACAATGTAAAGAAAAACAATCCGGTAGTAAAAATATTAGAGACAGTAGATCAACAGGATACAATATATTGTTCTATTAATATGCAGCAATATACAAAATATATATACTGTTGTAATATAAATATACAAAATATATATACTGTTGTAATATAAATATACAAAATATATATACTGTTGTAATATCAATATAAATATACAAAATATATATACTGTTGTAATATAAATATACAAAATATATATACTGTTGTAATATCAATATAAATATACAAAATATATATACTGTTGTAATATAAATATAAATATACAAAATATATATACTGTTGTAATATCAATATAAATATACAAAATATATATACTGTTGTAATATAAATATAAATATACAAAATATATATACTGTTGTAATATAAATATAAAAAATATATATACTGTTGTAATATAAATATACAAAATATATATACTGTTCTAATAATGTATAAATCAACAGAAATAACAAAAATATTAGATACAGTACTGTAGATGTACAGTACATTTTTTGATATATTTTTTTTTTAAAGTTTTATAAATATACTTACGCGTTAGTTACCCTTGGTGCCCTTTTGCGTTCTCTATTTTTTCCGTGTGCATGATAGCTCACGGTGGTTGCTGGCACAACGAGGCCAGAAGTAGCTAACCAGCGCTGGATATCTGTAATTCGGTGTCCGCTCGTGTACATCTCCTTAATTCGCATGCTGAGATCCTTGGAAATCTTTTTAACAGCCATTGCTGCGAGTAGAAAGAAATACAAACACAAGAATGTATATTCGATGTTTAGTCGATGTGTATTCAATGTGCAGTGAATCCACAAAATGGATGGTGTATTTATACGGTAATGACTCACATTAGAGTACGCCCACTTTCAACACCTGTACCTCGTCGCTATGCATAAAAGGTTACACACTTTGCATAGCCCACCACTCGATGATCTTTATCTGAACTTGCCCTTGTCCAGATACTGCATTACTGTATGCCATTTGCTTCCATGGAGCAACGCCGATTCTACGGACACAGGAACCCACTCGCCTCTGCCGTGCCTGTCAAGCAGAAAAAGCGAAAGGTGGTTGCCGTTTCCACGCCAAGGCAAAAGCGACAGGCTAAGGCCAATAAAGAAAACCTTCTGCTGACCGCAAAGGCTAAGGGTTTTCATAGACGTCAGCCTTATTATGTCAAGAAGATATACGGTGATGTACTCTCGACGCAAAACGAATGGCAGCCAATCCATCGAATCCGCAGACCACTTCCTCACATACGCTTCGACGACTCTGCCGCCGCCCTCCCGGAAACACACAGGCCATCTTCTCCAGTTCTATCCGACGACGCTGCCTCTGAAATCCATGGGTCACTTTCTCCTTTGCTCTTAGACGACTCTGTTTCTCGCCCGGAAATCCAAAGGTCATTTTCTCCATCCCTCTTCAACAACGCTGCCGCTTCTCCTCTACCGGATATCCACAGGTCACCTCCTCCACCCTTCTTCGACGACGCTGCCGCTTCTCTCCATGGAACCCCCATCTCATCCTCCATTGCACCCATCCACCCAGATGTCCACACGCCATGCACAAGAAGCAGCTCGTTAGACCGGATGCTGAATGGGATAATTGTGGATCTCCCCGGGAACTCTATTGTGCTAGCAAAGATAGATTTGCTTCTGGAGACCATGCTAAATGTGGAGCAACGGATGCTACATATGGATCAACGTATGATACATATGGATCAATGGATGCTAGATATGGATCAACGGATGCAACATATGGACCAACGGATGGATCGACGGATGGAGAAGATAGAGGCTGACATAGCGGGTATACATCATTTGCTCAGTGTTAATGCCCCTGTTTTCCCAACACCGGAGCAGGGGGGTGGCATGGATGTGATGAATGGGAGCATCGACCCCCTTCCATCACCAAGCACACCCCCTCCACCAGAAGATGTAGTGTACATGTATGCCGTTGAGGAGGACATGACAACCCCGTCAAGACCATGCCAGGAGACAACACGGCGACCAAGACCGGAGGAAAGCTTCCTCCCAGACAACCTACCATCGCCCGTCGCCTCAAGCACACCCGCTCGCAGAAGACCTACATTCGCTCGCATCGATATGGTGCCCGACATCACCCTGTGCGATCTGCCACCGGCGCTCAGGGAGAAGTATAGGGTGAAGAGCGCTGGTGCACCCCACAAGTATGCCTTGTTACTTTTTAAGCACCATGTTCCCTACTCGTTGTACTGCGACTGGGCCTTCAGAGTGAACTACGAAGGAAATCGCGTAAAAAAGGCGCTTCCTGCCAATTTAAGAACATTCTGGATGAAATGCGGCGCTTTTATCCAATTACAGATCCTGTAATGAAAGGCGTTCGAGACTGCATTATTGGCGTTTTGCGCCATGCAAGGAATCGGCCATGGACGGACAATGTGGTGGACTTTCTGGCTTAATCACGGGAACTGTAAGACCATACTGTTGTGCTGAACTGTGCTGTACATGTTTTGACCTGCTGAACTTAAATAAAGATGTTTTGACCTGCTGTACTGTATTTAACTTACTGTTTTAACTTACTGTACACACACAGGACCTGCACAATTCCAGTCCCTGAGGGCCGCAAACAGGCACGTTTTTCAAGGTTGTCCTGAAAACCGGGCCTGTTTGCTGCCCTCGAGGACTGTAGTGGTGCAGGCCTGACTGACTGTTTTGCACACCATCCCACTGTACTGTACACTGTATGTTTCTTTAATAAAGGAGATGTTGCGTTTTGAATACTGTATTTTATGAATAAAGATTTTTTTTTAATCACAGGTAAGACCATATTGTTGTGCTGAACTGTATTGTACATGTTTTGACCTGCTGTACTTAAATAAAGGAGATGTTGTTGTGTGTTTTTTAACTTGTATTTTTACAGAAACGTTTTAACTTGCTGTACACACACAGGACCTGCACAATTCCAGTCCCTGAGGGCCGCAAACAGGCACGGTTTTAAAGGTTACCATGAAAACCGGGCCTGTTTGCTGCCCTCGAGGACTGTACTGGTGCAGACTGTTTTGCACACCATCCCACTGTACAGTATATGTTTTGACTTGCCGTTCTTTAATAAAGGAGATGTTGCGTTTTGTATATTTTATGAATAAAGAATTTGTTTTTAAAACATGTGGCTGTAAACCATACTGACTGACTGCAAATGTTTTTACTTTCTATACATAATTGTTTTCACTACTGTAGCAGTAAACCATACACCTGTTGATGTTTTGAATTGCTGTGCACTTAAAATGTTTCTACATTGTACAGTATTTGTAAATAAATGTTTTTGTACTCACTCCACCAATAAAAGAACATGTTGATTTGTTTTACATTGTTCCATTGGCTCCTTTGGTACTGTAACAAAATACAGTGTTTCTAGAATGTACACTACTGTCCAGGCATACTGTACTGTATACTGTAGTCATGCTCAGTACAAGAGTATTAAAAAAAATAGAAGACACATACAGTACTGTACTGGCACTGTATAGAAGACACATACTGTATGTACAGTACTGTAATACATGTAGAATAAATGCATAGTTTTTATTTTTTCGGGTTTATTACACAGTATACTGTATATAAAAAAGTATTGTATACTGTACGGCCGGAAAACATCAGCATACTCTTTCAGGTACAGTATTCTATCCTAATCAATAACAACAGCCACTAAACTGTAGACTCCGGTACATGGGTTTTTAAATCCGATTCAGCAATGTGCAGGCATTGTTACACAAAGCGATATTATCCATCGAAATCCCTCCATGTGCCGTTTTCTTTTCTGAGGAAAAACAAAAAGAAAAGTTTTACTGTAATGGTCAGCCCCCTAAAGAAGTTCCCAGCCAGTCCCACCAATAATTTTCTCGGGGGGTGTCTCCTGTTCACATGCGCATGCGCCTACCGTCGATGTAATGACACGCATATGCGTTTCAAGAAGGTTCCAATGCGCATGCGCCTAGCGTTCCACCAATTGTTCAGTACTCTATCTGCAGTACAGTACTGTAGAAGCCGCTCAGCCAATGATATTGCTTACAGGAGAATCGCTTGACTTGTGAATCGCACCGATATTGATACTGTATTGTCAAAATAAAAACAAAACAGAAAATAATACGGCAACAATGCTCACCATAGAATTTCCCATTCAGCTGGCGCCGGTCCACTGCCAGTCCAGTGTTCTTGATCATCCACGTTGATAGTTTGCAGCGGGACTAGTCCACTGTAGTCAGCTGATGAGGCTGGAAATTGCTTAGGTACATGCAAGCTTGATCGAAACTGCACGCGAAATCCAGCTCAGGCTTTCTGGATAGACAGCAAGGGTTGTCACTGACGGTGGGACCGTTATTGGAAGCCGGTGCTGGTGCATTGCTTGGCAGCGACTGTCATTTCTTAGTGATTTGGTTTTAACATGACCCTTTGCTTTTTGCTGTCTGCATGATCATAGATACAGGAAAAAGCCGGTGATACACACCAATACCCTCCAACAAATTGTGGCTCAATACGGTGAAAACAGGGATCGCTACATAACCTTTTCCTTATTGCACGCTTCCACGTATGAGGAGCTGGCGAAAATTTGTAAAAGTCATAGTTTTCGATAAAATACTGATAAATTTGAACAACTGTTGCCATCTTATCATCTGTTGCATTAATCGCGACCCATATCAAATACGCGTAACTTCTGTCGGGTTTTTGGAAAGCGGGCTGCACTTGAACACTCATGGCGGGCGGCGGGTCTCTGGAGAATACTGTAACCGAAACTGGTCTTTGTCTTTCTTTAATATGAAAAGCCTAAATTGATACATTTTTGCAACCTCTTCCTTCAGTCTCAAGGCCAAGTTACAATAGCACACTGTGGTATCTTTTTTAAACGAAACACCTGCAAGTCGACACGTTACTGAAGCGCATGCGCATTACAATTCATGAATATCTGCCATCTGGCGGACACGCGAAGAATTGCAACCTATTAAATCCGAACCATTCTCAATAAACGCATCAACCGCGTGTCACCCGCGCATGACCCGTGGCTGAGAACGCAAAATGAATGCGGCATGCTCCAGGTGAAGTGCGTCGCATTCCAGGAAAAAGCCAGGGAAAAAACGGCGATGTGTTAGAATCAGATGCGCCGCGGCAGTAAAAGTAGAGTTTGGGAAACTAGAGGAGGAAAATCAGCACATCCGTTCAGCCTACAAGGAACAGATATCTGGTTTACACAAGGAACTGGAAGCAGAATGTGTGACAATGAAAAACTTCGAAAGGGAAGTGGAAGAGCTAAAACTGGCAGCTAAATCCACATCCCTCTGCAGGAGGACAACCTCAAACTTACACAGGAACTGGGAAAGAGCCAATAGGAAAGCACAGTACTCAATAGTCATAGAGATGGAAAAGAGAGAACCCTTAATAAAGAAAGAGTTTGAGGAAGAAAAAAAGTTTCTCTACAGAAATCCGTAGCTATCACCAGTGCCTTAATCACGAAAAAAAAACAAAGCGCTCAAAAGACTGAGACATAAAATTACAGTGCTACAGAGAGAGAAAGAGTAAAAAAAAATTCGTCCCACAGTTAAAACGTTGGAGTCTAAAAAGGTGAAGCTGGAAAAAAAAGGTTACAAACCTAAAACAGACATTGGGGTCACAGAAGTCCATGGAAAAGATAGCTGTAGAGGTAAAACAGAGTGAGGCTCTGCCGACCAGTAAGTACAGGTGTCTCCACTACAGGAAAAGGTATTGGCCTTGCCCAAGCATCGGTATCCCACAGCGACTAATGCCCACGAAGACAAGGGTACAGTGAGATCTGGGGACACCGCTCAAATGCAAACGAGATTGCAAAGTGTAAACCGCCTGAGCAAGCAATAGCTAAACCTTCAGCTGCCAAGCAGGCAACAAAGAAAGGTAGGAGTGACATGGAAGAGGAGGTGGCGGAATACCGTTCTGCAGGCCTAGAAAGCACGGTAATTGCCCCAAAGGTTAAAACCGAGGTGACTGGTTGTAGTAAAAAGGTGCTTGGGAAAAGACGTCTCACCAAGGAGAACCAAGCCCATGGATCCAGCCGGAAGGTGGACCCAGAAAATGTTGTAGGGTAGTTTGAAAAACTCTTCAATTGGAAGTCGAGGAAGGAAAGGGGTCCAAAAGTCTCCCCCATGAGACTGAGCTGTTTCCCGTGAAGGGGGGGGGGGGCGTTTAAATGGCCGAATGTGCGTGAGGCTACACTCTGTGGGGGGAGGTATGTAAGGGAGTAACTGTAAGGAATCGGGGGCCACTTCCCTTGCGGCGTGACCCCTCCTTACCCACTACCAGTACTGCAGCGGCTGCTGCCCCTGCCCCCCCCGTCGCTACCCATGCCGCCACCCAATGCATACCTTGAACTCTGCCGTCGCCATCTTGGATTCTGGCACTGGTGTTACAGACTCTCAGCTGTGCTCCACTACTTCCTGGTCTCTCAGCCACTCACGAGCAGCTCTTCGACACACCTCCACCATGCCCCTCGTCCGGATTGGTCACTGTCGCTTTAAATATCCTGCTTTGCTTTCACTTCCTTGCTCTGCAGAGCTCCTTGCTACCTGTGTTGCCTGGAACCTGTGTTGTGCTCTCTTGTGTTTATTCCCTACAGCTATTGACCCGGCTCGTCTGAAAAACCCCTCTGGCTCCTGACTCGGCTTTCCTACAGACTACTCTAACCTCTAAGACCCTCGGACTCTGCTACGGATTTTTTCTACGGAACTTTCTATATCCTCGGACTCGGCAAGTACTTGACCATTCTTTATCTACATCCAGGCCTGGCCACGCTTCTACGCCACATCCCGGACACGCCCCCTCTGCTGTCGGTGCGTATACTCTACATCCCACCTCAGTACAGGGGGCTGGTCTGGTCTGCGGGCTGCACAGCGTGACATTATGCAGAGCCCAAATGCAGACCTGGCTGAGGTGGGGGAGCTTATTACGTCCCTTAAACAATGCATCCTGTCTTTTGGAACGCAGATTACCAATTTGATTCAACAACTATCCACTCTCTCACTACAGCCCACTCCGCCACCAGCCGCACCTTTAAGAATCCTTACGCCTAAAGCATATGCGGGTGACCCTCTGGCCTGTCGAGGGTTTTTGAACCAGTGTGAAATTCAATTTGAAATATCTCCAAGCCTCTTTCCTAACGGACGCACCAAGGTAGCCTATGTTTACTCTCTCTTAACAGGGGATGCTTTGGCCTGGGCTTCTCCCATCTGGGAGCTGCGTCCGGAGACCACGTCGAATTACCAGATTTTCCACCAAGAATTTCAGCAGGTATTTGATATTCCTGTCCGCAAAGATACTGCTGCCTCTTCTTTAGTTCAATTGTCTCAGGGTCGTAGGTCCGTAGCCAAATATGCACTGGAATTCCGGACCGTCGCAGCAGAGACTAGTTGGAACGAAGAGGCACTTATTGCTGTATTTTGGCAAGGTTTGTCCGAATCTGTAAAAGATGAACTTGCAGTCCAGCCCCGACCCCAAGCATTGGAGGATTTGATCGCACTGTGCATATGCGTGGATCTGTGCATACGCGTGGATCTGCGCCTCCAGGAGCGACGTCACGAACGCCAACGTCCCAGGTTCGTGCCTACTGACTCTCTTTATCCTAGGCCTCCTCCGACTTTTCGCCCTCTTCCTGATGCTTTAGAACCCATGCAGATCGGCAGTCAGCGGATCCGTACACCCGACAGGACGGCCGAGAGGGTTCGCCGCCAGAATGAGGGCCTATGCTATTATTGTGGATCACCAGATCATGTGGTACGTTTTTGTCTTTTGAGGCCCAGGGAACAAACGGGACTAGCTACGCAAGAGGGACTTACCCTCGGATCAATTTCTTCTCGCTCCCCCTCTAAAGAGGAACTCCCTAAGAGGATTATGCTTCCAGTTTCGCTTGAAGGCCCGAATTTTCATGTAACTACTGCTGCTTTTCTCGATTCAGGCTCCGGTGGTAATTTTGTGGACCAAGATTTCGCCACTCGTAACAAGATTTCTCTTATCTCCAAGAAAGCACCAATTGGACTCGAAGCTATTGATGGGCGTCCTTTGCAACCTGCTTTTATCACGTTAGAGAACCTCCCTCTCACTTTATCTGCCGGTTCTCACACCGAGATTATCTCCTTTGATGTAATACACTCTCCTGATGTTTCAGTTATCCTAGGGTTACCGTGGTTACAGCATCACAACCCACGCATAGATTGGAGGGACTGCAAACCGATTCAATGGGAGCCAGAGTCAGACGCCTCATCCTCGCCAGTCATAGCTCCTGCCAGTTATCGCTGGAATGGAGACGCCTTCTGATAGCAACTCCACTCTTCACGAAGTATATGCTGATTTCATCGATGTTTTCAGTAAGTCTCAGTCAGAGGTCCTGCCTCCTCATAGACCCTATGATTGTCCCATTGATCTGGTCCCTGGTGCCATCCTGCCAAAGTCTAAGTCCTACCCCTTGTCTCTCCCAGAGACTGAAGCCATGGCAACCTACATCAAAGAGAATCTTGAGAAGGGATTCATTCGCAACTCTTCGTCTCCTGCCGGTGCCGGTTTCTTTTTTGTGAAGAAAAAGGATGGATCCCTGAGACCATGCATTGACTACCGGGGCCTCAATCTCATTACTGTAAAAAAACGGTATCCCCTGCCTCTGATTTCAGAACTGTTGATAGGCTTCAAGGGGCCAAGATTTTTTCCAAGTTAGACCTCCGAGGAGCCTACAACCTCATACATATTCGAAAAGGCGATGAATGGAAAACCGCCTTCAATACAAGAAGTGGACACTACGAGTATCTCGTGATGCCATTTGGTTTATGCAATGCTCCTGCTGTCTTTCAGGATTTTATGAATGATGTCTTCCGCGATGTCCTCAATTTCTTCGTTATTATTTACCTTGACGATATTCTAATTTTTCTGGGAATCTTCAAGATCATGTCCAGCATACTAGACTTGTCCTCTCTCGTCTCCGTGTCAATAATCTCTACGCAAAGCTCGAGAAATGTCTTTTTCATCAATCTTCTACCGCCTTCTTAGGCTATATCATTTCGGATAAAGGATTTTCGATGGACCCAGAAAAACTTAAGGCTGTTTTGGATTGGCCCCAGCCCAATTCTCTTAAGGCCATTCAACGTTTTTTGGGCTTTTCCAATTACTATAGGAAATTCATCCGGAATTTTTCTACCACTGTGGCTCCCATCACTGCGCTTACTAAGAAGGGAGTCGACCAATCTGTGTGGCCTCCGGAGGCCGTCTCCGCCTTTGAAACCTTGAAGCAAGCTTTTGTTTCGGCACCCATCCTTCGTCATCCTGATACTAATCTTCCGTTTACGTTAGAAGTGGACGCCTCTGATTGTGGTGCGGGTGCCATTCTCTCCCAGAGACTCTCCCCTCAATATAAATTGCACCCATGTGGATTTTTTTTCGAAAAAGTTCTCCCCTGCTGAAAAGAACTATGATGTCGGCAATAGAGAACTCCTGGCCATCAAGATGGCTTTACAGGAGTGGCGACACCTCCTGGAAGGCTCCCGCGAACCAATTGCTATTTTGACAGATCATAAGAATCTTCTCTATATCAAAAGTGCACGTCGTCTAGGATCTCGTCAAGCCCGCTGGGCACTTTTTTTTTCAAGATTTAATTATACTCTATCGTACATCCCCGGCACGAAGAACATAAAAGCTGATGCCTTGTCCAGACAATTTTCCCCTGAGGAAAAATCCGAAGAAATCACAGAAACAATTGTACCTTCAAAATGCATAGTCTCCGCCAACTCTTTTGATATTCTTGAAAAAATCGTAGAAGCCCAGTCACAGATTCCGAGTGGTCTAGAGGTACCGGAAGGAACTCTTTATGCCGCCCCCAAGTTTCGTCAGAAGATCTTGGAATGGGGTCATTCCGTTCGGTCAGCCGGCCATCCCGGCTTCAAGAGAACCTTGGATCTCATTAAGCGCACCTTTTGGTGGCCTAATATGGCAAAACTCATTCACGAATTTACACGCGCTTGTCCAGTTTGTGCGCAGAACAAGACTCTTCATCAAAAGCCTTCCGGGTTACTCATGCCTCTTCCAGTACCTGATCGTCCATGGTCACATATTTCGATGGATTTTATTGTAGATCTTCCGCCCTCCAGAGGTATGACTACCATTTTGGTCATAGTAGACCGATTTTCGAAACAGGCCCATTTTGTTTGCCTCAAGGGTCTTCCCTCCTCTCCAACCCTGGCAGATATTTTTACCAAAGAAGTGTTTTGTATTCACGGGATCCCTACGTCCATAGTTTCTGACCGAGGATCGCAATTCATATCAAGGTTTTGGCGTGCTTTCTCCAAGAGGCTTGGTATGGCCTTATTCTTCTCTTCAGGCTATCATCCCCAAACTAATGGGCAAACTGAGAGACTTAATCAAAGCCTTTAACAGTATCTACGATGCTTTATTTCTGATATCCAAGATAATTGGGTTGATCTGTTACCATGGGCGGAATTTGCGTCCAATTCTCTCCGTAATGAATCTACGCAAGAATCTCCGTTTTTCGTGAATTACGGCTTTCATCCAAGTCGGCTTCCAATCTCCAACACTCCCTCAGGAGTGCCAGCAGCCGATGAACGGGTAACCACACTACAGAACTCTTGGATCAAGATCCAATCCGCACTCCTTATGGCAGCTCAGAGGTTCAAATCTCAAGCGGATCGTCGTCGTCAACAGGCTCCCAATTACAAGCCAGGTGACCGTGTCTGGCTTTCAGCAAAGAATATAAGACTGAAGACTCCTACCCCGAAATTGGCGCCTAGGTTTTTGAGGCATTTCTTGATTCAGGAACAAGTCAATCCTGTCACGTTCCGCTTACAGTTGCCTCCATCCATGAACATTCCCAATGCGTTCCATGTATCCCTGCTCAAGCCTTTCATTCAGAGCAATCGCTTCCCTGCAAAAGCCCGTAGACCCAATCCTGTTACGGTCCAAGGACACTCTGAATTCGAGGTACAGTCCATTGTGGATTCCCGTATATCCAGGGGAAAAGTACAGTTCCTTGTACATTGGAAGGGCTATGGTCTAGAAGAGCGTTCCTGGATATCAAGGGAAGACATTCATGCTCCAGCTCTACTCAATCGCTTCCACAGGAAGTTTCCACAGAAGCCTTGGATGGATCGTCCTGAGGTCGATCCTGAAGGGGGGGTACTGTAAGGAATCGGGGGCCACTTCCCTTGCGGCGTGACCCCTCCTTACCCACTACCAGTACTGCAGCGGCTGCTGCCCCTGCCCCCCCGTCGCTACCCATGCCGCCACCCAATGCATACCTTGAACTCTGCCGTCGCCATCTTGGATTCTGGTACTGGTGTTACACTCTCAGCTGTGCTCCACTACTTCCTGGTCTCTCAGCCACTCACGAGCAGCTCCTCGACACACCTCCACCATGCCCCACGTCCGGATTGGTCACTGTCGCTTTAAATATCCTGCTTTGCTTTCACTTCCTTGCTCTGCATAGCTCCTTGCTACCTGTGTTGCCTGGAACCTGTGTTGTGCTCTCTTGTGTTTATTCCCTACAGCTATTGACCCGGCTCGTCTGAAAAACCCCTCTGGCTCCTGGCTCGGCTTTCCTACAGACTACTCTAACCTCCAAGACCCTCGGACTCTGCTACGGATTTTTTCTACTG
Organism: Ascaphus truei; assembly: GCF_040206685.1. Taxonomy (NCBI): domain Eukaryota; kingdom Metazoa; phylum Chordata; class Amphibia; order Anura; family Ascaphidae; genus Ascaphus; species Ascaphus truei. The sequence goes on from NC_134494.1 coordinate 41,092,276, forward strand.
AACTTTCTATATCCTCGGACTCGGCAAGTACTTGACCATTCTTTATCTACATCCAGGCCTGGCCATGCTTCTACGCCACATCCCGGACACGCCCCCTCTGCTGTCGGTGCGTATACTCTACATCCCACCTCAGTACAGGGGACTGGTCTGGTCTGCGGGCTGCACAGCGTGACAGTAACTCCCTTTCCAGACTGCACGGGTGTCTGATTTCATACCTGAACAGGGAGGTGTGGACAATGAACTCCTGATTAAGCAGGCATAAAAGGCAGGAAACTTGCAGAGACGAGTTAGGTTTTCCCCCAGGAGGGTAGAGAGACTTCTCCCAGCCAGCAGAGACCCTGGCTGTTATGGACCCTAGGACTGAAGGAATCAGGCCTGTGGGGTCCAGCTGGGAATCACACCCAGGATAAAGATCACTCCCCAGAATCGGTGTTCCTGATTGTTGTTGAAGCTGCAATTCAGATGAGACTTTTTTATTGTACTTTGAATACATAGTATATGTTTTGGGTGGATAACCAGATTAGCTGGCTGCCCGCTAGAAAGGGTTGGAGTGAAATCTAGTTAGTTTCCCTAAAGGGAATAGGTGTTTATTTTATTATTTGGTTTTCTTAAAGGGACAGTGCACCTGATTACTACAGTTACGGTTTAGCCTCTATCTATGCGTCTATCTGACCTCACCTACAGGCCGCTCCGTCACACCCACAAAGAATAAATAAAAGATATTTAGGCTTCTCAGATAGGTGCCATCAATCATGTGTGGTGGTTCTCTCCGAAAATAGTAAGACATTGGAAAATGATCCAAAAACAAATTGAGGACATCTTGGAGTTCCAACTCGCATTGGATCCTGTAACAATTAATTTAGCTAAACATATAAAAAGTGCAAATCCAACCTCACGTAATTAATGTTGACTGGCAGCAAGATGCATTATTGCTGCAGCATGGATACATGCATGGAAACAGGAACCCCTTTCACCTAAAATATTGGTAATCCAGGGGATAGAGGAGGTTATGCTTATGGAGAGATTTTCCACCTTTTTGAACCATTCAACTAAAAGGTTCCATAGATCCTGGAACCCATGGATCCATAAGTAAGAGGTATAGCCCTTGATACCTGTCTAGTAGAGCAGGGGTCCTCATCGCCAGTCCTCAACCTCCCCCCCCCCCCCCCACAAGGCGGGTTTTCAGGATATCCCTGCTTCAGCACAGGTGGCTTCGTCTCTGCTTCAGCAAAGGTGGCTTTGAATGAGCCTCTATTAAGCCACCTGTGCTGAAGCTGGGATATACTGAAGACCTAATCTGTTGAGGGGGGAGGGGTGCTTGAGGACTGAAGTTGAGCGCTCCTGCAGTAGAGGACATAGAATTGTATGTGGAATGGACTATGTGAGTTTTAAATCGCAGTTACACATTCTTTATTCCTTGAGAGATTCTTCAATGTAATATATGAACGAATCTGTCATTGCCTGAATATGTGTAGGTGGGTGGAGTATCCCCTCCCCACAACCTCCATTTTTTATTTTCTGTACCCCACTTATCCCCCAAAAATGACATTAAAAAAATGCCACAATCTTTGTTCACTTTCATCCTCTAGATTGTAAGCTCCTTGGGACAGGGCTCTCCTTCTTTTGTTTCAGTTTGTCTTAAGATATGCAGTATGTACTCTTTTGTCATACAATGGTATTGTCCCTCCCATGTTGTACAGTGCTGCGGTATACGTTGGCGCTATACAAACAAAATAGAGTAATAATCCTAGGAAGGGTGGAGGGAGTTACAGGGGAATAATGCAGAATGGATTGAGAACAATGGAGACAAGAGGTGCAAAATAGGTAGGGAGATTGCCCGTGAATGTTAAAATAAGGATGTTCTTTCTATCATGGCAGTTGAAATGCACACACCGTTACCTGCATACAATGACGAGCATGACCCTACAACACTTCTACTGTACAAGTCACACCTTGACATTGGGATGGCCAGGCTGCACTTTATCATGATGTATATCAATTAAACACCAGGAGAGGGCAGCAGAAAAAAACTATTCGCCGCATCTGGCTTCTGTCATTCAGCATGTCTGTATGTATCTATGTATGTATGTCTTTATTTATATAGCGCCATTAATGTACATAGCGCTTCACAGCAGTAATACACGTAACAATCACATAAATAACAAATAATATAAACATGGTAAGTCCCTTCTACCTGTCTCTCCCACTGTTACGTAAGCCCCTAGTAAGTTCAGGGCAGTAACAGGTTAATTCTGTGGTTATTATACCCCCTGCAGCCTCCTCTGTGATGGACAGAAGTGAGGTGGTGACTTATGACCAGTGTAAGCCTATCAGGATAGGTTCAGATCATGAGCCTGCCCCTTCTGGGATCCTACACAGAGGAGTGGCCAAAGTTAGGGCAGTCTTGCTCTGCCTTCCAAGGTAGGTGCATGGGCTGTCAGACCCTCCCATGGCGCGGATGAGCTGGCCCACCTCAGGCCTAGGTGTCATCAAGACTCAAGGCCCCATACTATTGGGGCAGCACCATCTGAAGTCCTGGGATGTTGGACAGTATCACCTATGCTATATGAAGAGCTGTGCAGCATGTCCAATAAAGCAACCTGTTCATTATACCTCTGGCTGGGTGTCAGCTCCCAGGCAGGAGGGGTAAGGAGTGAAGTGGTGGGGACTGACATCCATACACCAAGGATCCCATCACAGCTGGAGGTGCTGACACCACGAACCAGACCTTGACAAAGGCTGCCTGTGTGCAGCCGAAACGTTGGATTTATGCTGGATTACATTTTCTTCTTTGTGATAAGACCGTGTGCCTGGACTATTCTCTTTACCCTGATACCACATGGGGACCTGGTAGGACGACCCCCCTTGGTCCGTGGGCACCGGCAGGTGACATTATAGTGCTTCATTGATTGTGTGCCAGATCACCTCTTTCTATTGACCACGAACCAGAACCCAGAGACCACCTAAAAGCCTGTCCTGTTGCCCCTTACCACCGCGGCAGACTCAGCTCTCCTGTACTAGCAGGTATGCCTCAGCACCACACTAGATAGTAATTCAGTCCTTCTCCCAGGGGGGTGGGGGTGGAATAAGGGTTACACACATAAATGTGAGAAGTGCTTCAGACATAAAAGTAACATTTAGGAAAAGGAGTCCCTGCTCTGAAGAGCTTACAATCTAATTGGTTGGTAGGAAGAAATTACACAGTAGGAGGGCGTGTTCTGGTAAGTGCGCCAGCAAGGTGCCAAGGTTAATGTTGGTGTATAGTGAGAAATTAGGGCTGAGATGTAAGGAGGAGCAGAAGAGTGTAAAGCTTTAAAAGTTTGGAGGAGAATTGAGTGTGTGATACAGGATTTGATCGGAACCCAGGAGAGGGATTTCAGGAGGGGAGAAGCTGAGACAGATTTAGGAAATAGTAGAGTGATTCTGGCAGCAGAATTTAGGATAGATTGTAGGGGAGACAGGTGAGAGGCAGGAAGGCCGGACAGCAGGAGGTTACAGTAATCCAGACATGAGAGAATGAGGGCCTGTGTCAGAGTTTTTTCAGTCGAGCAGCAGAGAAAAGGGCGTATCTTGGTAATATTGCGGAGGAAAAAAAACGAGTTTTTTGCTACCTTTTGAATGTGAGAGAGGAGTCGAGTGTGACCCCTCGGCAGCGTGCTTGTACTACTGGGTGAATGATAGTACTTTCAACAGTAATGTGGAAGGAAGGTGTAGGGCCAGGTTTAGGAGGAAGTATCAGGAGCTCTGTTTTTGCCATGTTAAGTTTAAGTCGGCGGAGAACCCTCCAGAATGATATAACCGAGAGACATTCAGAAACTTTAGTCTGTACAGCGGGTGTAAGGTCAGGGGTAGAAAAGTACATTTGTGTGTCATCAGCATAGGGGTGATATTTGAACCCAAGAGATGTGATTAGGTCACCTAGAGTGTGAAAAGAGCCCTGGGGTACCCCCACTGAGAGATCGATAGAGGAGAAGTTAGCAAAAGAGATACTGAAAGTACAATGGGAAAGGTAAGAGGATTTCCAAGATAGAGCTTGTTACGAATGCCAAGAGTATGTAGAATGTGAAGGAGAAGAGGGTGTTCCACAGTATCAAATGATGCAGAGGTCGAGTAATATGAGCAGAGTGTAATGACCTCTGTCATTGGCAGCATGGAGGTCATTAGTTATTTTAGTGAGGGCTGTTTCAGTGGAGTGAGCAGTGCGGAGCCAGATTGTAGAGGGTCTAGGAAAGAATAGGTGTTGAGAAAATGGAGAAGCAAGAGAATACAAGATGTTCAAGGAGTTTAGAGGCAAAAGGCAGGAGGGAGACAGGTCGATAGTTAGAAAGGCAGGTATGGTCAAGCTTGCTGTTTGAGTAGTGGTATAACTGTTGCATATTTGGAGGAAGAGGAAAATGTACCAGAATAGAGAGAGGAGTTAAAAATGTGTGTGAGCGTTGGGATTATAGTAGGAGCAAGAGGTTTTAGGAGATCGAAGGGCATTTGGTAGAGGGAGAAGAGGAGATCAGGAACGGCACATCCTCCTCTGTGACAGCGGATAAAGAGTAAAGGAAGGCATGAGGAGAGTTAGGAAGAGGTGTAGGATGGGAGGGGGATACATAGGGGATGGCCCGACGTATGGATTCCACCTTTTCCTTGAAATAGTCAGCAAAGTCCGGAGGTGAGATGGAGGAAAAAGAACAGGCAGCAGAGGGTGGTCTGAGGGAGTCAAAGACAGAGAAGAATCGGCGTAGGTTAGACTTGTGCGTGTTGCTTAGTGAAGAAAAGTAGGTTAGTTTAGCCTGAGAGTGGGCAGAGTTGAAACAGGATAGCATAAGTTTGTAGTGAAGGAAGTCTGCAAGTGTGAAATTTCCTCCAAAGGCACGAGTGCAGGAACAAACTCCCTCTTAACCCTCTTCATGCATTTTTAGGCCATGATATATTTTAATCACAGCTAATATAGAACATTTCCTGCCATTGATCCCATAAATTGCTGAGTGAATTAAAAGTATTTTTTTTTAATGCTGTAACATAAACCAGGGGTGCGCAAACTGGGGGGGGCGTGAGATTTTTCTGGGGGGTGCGGGCAGTAGCAGAGGCACTGCACTCTTTCCCCAGGCATTTAATTAAATGCCGGGGGATCACGTGAGGCCCCTGCAACACTCCATTAACCGGGATTCAGCCGGCTATGTGACGCGTCGCCATGGCAACGAGGCATCATGTGATGTCACACGTGCCAAATGATGCCGCGCGTCACATGACCCCGCAGTGTCATTTGACGTGGATACAAGGTACTGTAGAGGGGGGTGTGCGCAAGAGCCGGGGAAGGGAAGACGGGGGCGCAGCGTCAAACCATACGTAAAAATGCTTTTTTTTTTAAAAGCGATTTGTAGTTTTTAATGATTTTCTAGCTATAAGTATTTATTTGTATGCTTTCATGTACATGAATGGTTTGCAATTTCTCGTAGGAAAGCAAAGGTATAAATGATTGCCCCATTCTTTGCTCAATTTAGGATATTGTCCCCTCTCGCCCCTTTATGCCATCATGTGGTTATATCCCAGTATTACCAACTTTCTATATCTTCATAAGACTTAAGTCCAGTCCTTTGGTTCTAGCCCTAGTGTATTCTGATTCATGATATTCCAGTATCAACATGGAGAATGGAGACCTGGAAAACCAGTACTGGACCACAGTCTTATAGTGACATGGGGTCAGGATGACCATACTGACCCAGTGTGCTGCTTGACACTATTAAGGGAATCTCTTGAAGTGTTGGTAATGCTCAGGTGTGGGAAGCGTCCAACCCTTCTACTCGATCTGGTGAGAAGCGACCTAACGTAGATAATGATGCGTCGTCTTCCACCCGTACTAAATGCATGGTTAACGGTGCATTCCTCAACTTGTCACCGGATAGAACAGCCCCATCTCTTCGTCGTGATAAGAGATTATCTCAGGACACATTAAATATCGCCATTTCCTCCTGTGGGTTGCTGACAAGCAGCTTCTTCTGTGTGGCAGGTGCGAGCTGGCAGACTTTATTACTTCTACCTCCTGGAATCACTCTCTGGGGGACCCTATCGACTTAAAACTATGCAGCCAACTTCAGAAAGGATGCCACGGATACTATCATGGTACGGGCCCCTCCAGAGAAACACCTTGTGCAGCCCAGAGTTAAGATGACAATCTGGGGTATGTTGACCCCTTTCAATGTCAAAGAGTTTCCGGCTGCTCTGGCTCCTTAGTGGTGGTTACATGTAGCATACAATCTTCCACCTCTGATGTTATTAATGACATTGAAGGATCTAAATGTCACGATTATTCCTGATACTCTCATGGCTCCTGCTTCTCCTAGAAGTGCACAAACCGCCTCTCTTCGTAACTGCTGTTGTGTGTAACCCCAGGCGATATGGGAAAGGACGGCTTAGTGAGGCTCCAAGTGAGAAGCCAGAAGAATTAGCAGCGATTCTTCCGCAGACCCAAGGCGTCTTCCAGTGATGTTTCAGTAAGGAAAAGAAAAAACTGTTGCAAAGAATAATGAACATATTTACACTATACATTAAAAAAAGGATGCTGTTAGCGGGTAAACAGTGATATAACATTTAGAAAAAAAAAAAAAGTACCTAGCTGCTTGTCTCAAAGCAGGCTGGTCTAAAACAGGGGGGCGCAAACTTTTTTCCCTGCGCCCCCCTGCCGTCGGTCTCCTCACCCCCGTGCCCCCCTCACCCCGGCGTCATGACATCACGTTGCCAAAGAAACGTGACGTCACACGACCATGCGGTGTCATTTTGACGCCACGTTGCCATTGCATGTGAGAAGCCGCCAGAGCCAAGGTAAGTTACGTTTACAGAGGCCCTGCAGCTCCCCCGGCATGTCATGTTTATGTGCTTTCGGGAAGCACGCGGGGCGTCTGTAAACCCCGCGCCCCCCCCTATACTCAGTCTCGCCCCCCCCTGGGGGTCGGGTCCCCCTGTGTGAGCACCGCTGGTCTAAAAGACTACAAAAAGCCACCAATTGGAAACACAAGATGAGTCCGCACTCAATCAAAAACCCAATCAACTCTAGGGGTGGCTAACTCCAGTCGTCAAGGGCCACCAACAGGTCAGATTTTCAGGATATCCCTGCTTCAGCACAGGTGGCTCCGTGTGCTGAAGCAGGGATATCCCTTAAATGTGGTTCGCTGGTGGCCCTTGAGGACTGGAGTTGCCCACTCCTGGTCTACTCCTTAGGCTGCGATTATACAGAAAAACACCCGCGGTGTCGCCCGTAGTGACACCGCGTGGCGCAAAAAACAAGTTTCATACATACGGGATAAGTGGCTATACCAAATTCACCCGTCTCCCCGCTCGCTACTGCAAAGCGGGCAACAGTTGATGCGTTTTCAAAACATGTTTTTGCGCCGCTATGGACGACACTGCAGGCGTTTCTGTATAATCGCAGCCTGACAAGGAACGTACAAACTTCAATCCAATTGCAGAATCTTCATTTCATTCACTAGGGCAGTGATGATGCTGTTTCAGGCAAACACGGCAAAATCTAGACAGTATAAAGTGGGACCGGAATCGGACACGTGATCGCGGATGTTTTGCCTTGGGCCACGTCGGCGTTGGGGTTTGGCCACAGAGGGACCCTTCACCGCAGCCGCTTGACACTCAGGCGCCGGCCATTTCACCAATAAGGTAAGTACATTAAGGGGTTTTAGCGGTTAGTGTAGGGGGGTAAGTATAGCGTTTTTTAGGGTAAGGGGTTTAGGGTAGGGGCTCAGGGGTTAAGGTTTTTAGGGCAGGGGCTGAGGAATAGGAGTTTTAGGGCAAGGGGTTAGGTTTTTATAGTAGGGGATTATGATAAGGGGTTAAGGTTTATAGGGTAGGGGTAGCATTAGGGGTTAAGATTAGGTTTTACGGTAAAGGGTAAGGTTAGGGGTTTTACCTTGGCAGAGAGATTTTGTCGCAGCCGTGTCCTAGACCAATATAGGAACTTGCTGATATGGGTTACCTTCACGTGGCTGCAGCTCCATGTTTTGGAAAAGGATTGAACTAAATGACCCAAAATGATGAGAAACAAAATATAGAAAAAACATCTAGTAATGAACTAAATAATGTGTCACATTGGAAATGCATCAGGGTTTCTTTGTCTATTGTTACATATTTAGACTACACTTAATTATTGCAACTTTATATAGGGAAATAGTACCCATGCTTTGTCTGCCCTATTTAAATCAGAATTGCTGCTAAACGACTATAAGCAGGCTCTTGTTAATCTCTTTACAACGTGCAAGAAATCAGTACTGCATCTATTGGCTCTCGGGCCAATCCCCCGCCCCACCAAAAAGTAAAAAAAACTGTTCTACTAGGAGGAATAGCATACAGTATATTCTGCAAAAAAAGACACAGAAAAGGCAGTCTCGTTTTTTTTTGTCGTCCTCGTACACACTTTTATCCATTAAAGAGATAAAGATATTTCTTTATCTCTTTAATGGATAAAAGTGTGTACGAGGACGACAAAAAAAATCTAACAAAATGTCAGATTTCCTCGGGGTTCTGCGAGTGCACATTTGCATGTCATTACCCAGAATCCCTGGCTGCAGGGGAAGCATTGTATGCTAAGAGATAATGGGGAAAGGCAAGTTTGCAGACCTGTTTGACACATGCTCACAAGTGGTATTTTTATTTGCAGTCTTTTAACAATTATTAGAATTTGGTTTGCTAGAGATATTGGAGTCTTTAGAAACATTAGAGTGATGTTTGTAGCACTTATTTAGTCAGTGCATAATAAAAGCATCACCCTTTTATTCCGTCTTCTGTCCCATTCTGACTCCAAAAGACTGTTCATGGTCCCAAGGTTCAACAAAGTTTCCGGCCGCTCCTCTCACCGTGCACCCCAAAACTGGAACAACCTACCGGAGACTCTCACAGCCGCCACCAGTCTAAGTTCTTTCAAAACTAAAGCTGTCTCCCATTTTAATCTGGTCTGTAACTATTACATACGCCTATAATATATATTATCTCTAACTGTGCATGCAATGTCTTGTATATAATATATAACCTTGTTCACCTAAATGTACCCATGTATTTGTCATTTTAACTTTATGCCCAGGACATACTTGAAAACGAGAGGTAACTCTCAATGTATTACTTCCTGGTAAAACATTTTATAAATAAATTCTGCTTTCCATTGTTTAGAACGCTCATTGAAAAAAAAAAAAGGTAAACACATGAATTCCGTGCGTGTATATATATTATCTTATACTATATTAGTGAAAGCACTGTATGTTTGCCTGCCTGCCTGCCTGCATGCATGCCTGCCTGGATGTCGGGTGTCCCTAGGGGAAATCTCATTGGTCCCTTGGGCCGCCCCCGCACACCTCTCATTGGCCTGAGGCGGAGTGACGGGCCAAAGGGGACACACACACACACACCTCTCTGTCCTCTCCCCCCCCCCTTCACACACACCTCCCTCTCCACTCACCTCCCTCCACCTCCCGCTCAACTCCCTCCACCTCCCGCTCCATTCACCTCCCTCTCCATTCACCTCCCTCCCGCTCAACTCCCTCCCCGGCGCAGGGACAGGCAGTGGGCAGGGCAGCCTGCCGCTGCCTCCACTCACCTCCCGCTCCCTCCACCCACCTCCCGCTCCCTCCACTCACCTCCCGCTCACCTCCCTGGCGCGGGGACAGGCATTGGCCAGGGCAGCCTACCGCTGCCACGCGGCACCTAACCTCCCTCCCGCTCAACTCCCTCCCCGGCGCGGGGACAGGCAGTGGGCAGGGCAGCCTGCCGCTGCCTCCACTCACCTCCCGCTCCCTCCACCCACCTCCCGCTCCCTCCACCCACCTCCCGCTCCCTCCACTCACCTCCCCTCACCTCCCGCTCACCTCCCGCTCACCTCCCTGGCGCGGGGACAGGCATTGGCCAGGGCAGCCTACCGCTGCCACGCGGCACCTAAGATGGCGGCGGAAGGAAGGACCCCTTCCTCCCTCGCGGACTAACTAACATGGCGGCGGCCAGAAGTAGAGGTGAGTGTGTGTGAGTGTGTGTGAGTGTGTCTGTGTCTATGTGTGTGTGTGTGTGTCACAGCGTGACAGTGTGTGTGTGGGACACTGTGTGTGTGTGTGTCTGTTACACTGTGTCTCAGACACTGTAGAGTGGGGACCGGAGCTACACATGGGGGGTGGGGAGGGGGGGGTCAGGAGCGGAGAAAGATACAGGGGGAGTGGAGAGGAGGGACCCGTCAATTTAAACCAAACCAACCCCCCTCCTGTCCACTGCCCCCCCCCTCCTGTCCACTGCCCCCCCCCCTCCTGTCCACTGTCACCCCCCTCCTGTCCACTGTCACCCCCCTCCTGTCCACTCTCCCCCCCCTCCTGTCCACTCTCCCCCCCTCCTGGCCACTGTCACCCCCCCTCCTGTCCACTCTCCCCCCCCCCTCCTGTCCACTCTCCCCCCCCGTCCACTCTCCCCCCCCCCCGTACACTCTCCCCCCCCTCCTGTCCACTCTCCCCCCCCCTCCTGTCCACTCTCCCCCCTGTCCACTCTCCCCCCCTCCTGTCCACTCTCCCTCCCTCCCATCCCCTCCAAATAGTCACCTATTGTTCCACCATTTATAAATAATACTACCTATTACGCATTTACATCCCGGGCAACGCCGGGTCTCTCAGCTAGTATATATATATAAACACCAGGTACAGCTCTAACTTGAAAAAGGCCAATAGAGGCCGAAACATCGTGTTCTCATGGCACAATAAAGTTTACATTTGGTTAAAAACCCAAAGTGCCTTGGTTAATCTCTTTATACTCAAAGACTGAGCATCTGATTGCGCCACCTATACTGAAGCAGGGACTGAGGCTGCGGCCCTGCTGGCGCTGACCGCGCTCATGCTTGAGTGGTAACGTCACCAACTCTTCAAGCATGAGCGCGAGTGTCCTGCGAATTTTGTGAACGCGTGCACGTGGGGGGGGGGGGTTGTTTTTTACTTCCCAAGCGCCAAGCTTGGGAGAGGGTGCCCGCGCATGAGCGGGGACGTGAGAATTCATATTCCACAAAGTAAACTCGGCAAGCGTCACCTGCTCAGCGCAAGCGGGGACGCAGCCTGATTGAGCCACATGTGCTGAAGCTGGGATATCCTGAAAACCGGATTTAGGACCAACTCCAGCATCAAACAGTTCACTGCATTTCTGCAATTTCTGGGGAATTTAAAGTAAATTTGTGAATATTTGTATGTTAGTAAATTGAAATATTTTTAAGCGTGGCAATTTTGAAGGTCAACCTCTTTTCTTTCATTTTCTCTCTTTTGCTTTATCTCCCTCTTTCGTGTCTTTTCTCAATCCCCCCCCCCCTCTCTCTCTCTCTATCCCCCCCCTCTCTCTCTCTCTCTATTCCCCCCCCCCCTCTCTCTCTCTATTCCCCCCCCTCTCTTTCTCTCTATTCCCCCCCCTCTCTTTCTCTCTATTCCCCTCTCTCTCTCTCTATTCCCCCCTCTCTCTCTCTATTCCCCTCTCTCTCCCCCTCTCTCTCTCTATCCCCCCCTCTCTCTCTATCCCCCCCTCTCTCTCTATCCCCCCTCTCTCTCTATCCCCCTCTCCCGCTTCGCTACCTCTTCCCCCCCCCCACACCCCCTCACTTTTCTTTACTTTTCCCCCTCACTTCACATCCGGGTTTTTTCCCCCTAGGCAATGGGAGTCGCATCACACCCCGTTCCTTAGGCAAAGTGAAATAAATTCGCCGCACTGACACAAAGTAGTCCGCACCTCCTCCCTTCCCCGGCCCCCTCCTCCTTCTCCCTCACACTCTCCTCCGCCTCTCCTGCCTGTCCCTCACACTCCAACCCCCTCACACTCCTGCCCCCTCAACTGTCTCCCTCCGCGCGCCGGGGGCCGCCTCACACCAGCACGGGCCCTTTTCTCTCTCTCTCTCTCTCTCTCTCTCTCCCTCTCCCTCTCTCTCCTGCGCGTCGTTCTGACGTCACGGGCCGTGCGCGCGCCCCCGCCACCCCGTTCCTTGCCTAGCCGCGGATAGGACCCCGCGGGAGCGCGCGCTGAGAGTGAGAGCAGGGAGGAGGAGGGGGGTGCCGCGGCGGAGGGATCCCACTCTGGGTGTGATGCGGCTCGGGGAGGCACAGAGTTCTTCTTCTCATCACTTTCTCTTTATTTATTTATTTGCCCCCTCCAGGGGCAGTTAATCCCCCCTTCCCCTTCCTGCTCCTTCACTCCCTTTCCTCTCCTTCTTTCTCTCTCCTCCCCCTCTCTGCCTCACCCCCCTCCATTATCACTCTTTTATTCTCACATCATTTCCCCCCCCTCTCCCCTATTCCCTGGGAGGATCTCTTATTTACCCCCACCCCATTCCCTGGGAGGGTTTCTTATTTACCCCCCACCCCCATTCCCTGGGAGGGTTTCTTATTTACCCCCCCCCCCCCTCACCCTGCCCTTGGGAGGGTCTCTTATTTACCCCCCTCCCCACCCCCCTCACCCTGCCCTTGGGGGCAGGGGGCTGTGAGGGAAGATGTGGCGGTGACAACCTCGCCCCCCTCCTCCCCTGAGAGAAGAGGAAGGAAGAGAGAAGAAAGAAAGAGGAGGAGAGGAGAGGGGGCCTCCATCCCACCCCCAATACTCCTCTCCCTCCCCTCCCCCTGCAACAAGGTCTGGGGTACACTGCGGGGTGTGTGTGGGGGTGGGGGGGGGGGGGTTGGGGTAGTGTATGTGTGTGGGGGGGGGATGTTGGGGTAGTGTGTGTGTGTGTGTGTGTGTGTGTATGTATGTGTGTGTGTGGGTAGTGTGTGTGTGTGTGTGTGTGTGTGTGTGTGTGTGTCTGGGGGGGGTGGTAGTGTGTGTTTGTGTGGGGGGTGGTAGAGTGAGGGGGGGAGCAGAAGTTGGGAGAGGAAAGTGTGACAGAGTGAGGCCGGGGCACCCAGGAGGAGAAGAGGAGGGTGCTGAGGGGACAGCTGCCTGCACTGTGTGTACTTATCTCTGTGTGTGTGTGTACTTATCTGTGTATGTGTGTGTGTGTAATGTACTTATCTGTTTGTGTGTGTGTACTTATCTGTGTATGTGTGTAATGTACTTATCTGTTTGTGTGTGTACTTAACTGTGTGTGCACTTAACTGTGTGTGCACTTGTCTGTCACTTCTCAGTGTGTGTATACTGTGTGTCTGTGACTAAATATGTGAGTGCACTTTTCTGTGTGACAGTGTGTAAATATATATATATATATATATATATATATATATATATATATATATATATATAATGTGTGTATATACTTCTGTGTAGTGAATCTGTATGTGTTTTTTTGTGTTTACATGTAAGTGCTTGGCTGTGTACAATGATGTGTGTGTGTGTGTGTTGTTTGTTTACAATTCTGTATATGTGAGGTTTGTGTACTTTTCTCTGTGTGGGTGATTGTAGATGTGTGTATACACTTATGTTGTGTGTGTGTGTTTTTAAATATATTGGTGTGTGTGATGGAGGACTCTGACTTGGGCTGGTGGAATTTGGGAAGGTGGCACAGTGAGGGGTGTGTGTGATTGAGGACTCTGTGACTTGGACTGGTGGTATTTGGGAAGGTGGCACAGTGAGGTGTGTGTGTGTGATGGAGGACTCTGTGACTTGGGCTGGTGGTACTTGGGAAGGTGGCACAGTGAGGTGTGTGTGTGTGTGTGTGATGGAGGACTCTGTGACTTGGGCTGGTGGAATTTGGGAAGGTGGCACAGTGAGGTGTGTGTGTGTGTGTGTGTGTGTGTGATGGAGGACTCTGTGACTTGGGCTGGTGGTATTTGTGAAGGTGGCACAGTGAGGAAGTGTTGAGGTTATGTTCAGGTGAGTGGGTATACACTAGGGGTTATGTGATCACATACTGCTGAAATCTGTGCAGGGCATTTCTCTCACATGTCACTGCAAGATTTCTGTGTGCTTTATCCCCTGTACCGCTCTGAGTTACAGAAACGGGCCTGGAGATGCGCTGTTGGCCACCTTAGGTGTTTGGCCCAGTTTTGGATAAGGAATCCACAATTTAGTGATCGGGCACAAATGAAACTTTATTGCCAGGAAAGCGTCTAGGAACCTGAAATCCAAACAAGGGTTTTGCAGTCCTGGGAAACACAGGCCTGTTGGGCCCCATACCTGGCATGTTACATGTCTTTATGTTAACCACATTGCTGCATTTTCTCTTCTTTTTATGCATGCCTTTTTGTTTTACATGACTTTATCTCCGCGTGTACCCCGAAATGTATGTTTGTTTTTATATTCCAGAAGGCGGTTTGTGATTCAGTTCCTGCGCCTGCCTTTGATGTTGTTATTCCTTGTAGAGATGGTCTTGGTGTAGTAGTCACTGGTGCCTTTTCCTTATTTAACACATGAGACCTGGGGCAGAGGGAGCAGTCTAAACTTCCATACTTTATTCCCCACCTGTCTCTTATTCCCCTCCTGCACCCCTCTCGCCAAGCCCCTGCTTTCCTCAACGTTGGGTATTTCTCCCCCCCACCCCTCCGTAGTCACAGCTGCCATTCTATCACTAAGGAATGTGCTCGATGCTTTCCCCCGCCTCCTTACACTTTATAGGGGTTTGGCGAGGACATGTTTTCTGTGCCGGATAACGCGCAGGTCGTGAGAGGCTTTGTTTATAGAGGACCTGATGTTCCCTCATCTTCCAGGAACTTTGGGGGGCGTCCATTAGCTTTTCTGCTCGTTGTAAAATAGGGATTTCAAAGGTTGAGGATTGTGCGTGGTGAAGGGAGACGGGCTGTGGGGTTTTATCGCCTGTTTAGCTTTCCATATAGAAATCTCACTGATGTTGTGTATGCAGATCAGTAAGGTAGATGCTGCGATGTGTCAAAGATTGTGTTGGCTTTTCTAGCTGTGTTAGGCCCCATCTAACTTCTGAACAACTTGTCCATGTGTGATTTAACCTGCCTAGTGCCGGAGCAACTTGTATTTCTATACACTATGACCCACCTGGCGATGAGGGGCATGAAGGGACAGGTGGCCAGTTATTTAGTGACTGACGTGTGGAAACGGTTTGTAGATCTTGTATATTACAATAATGGGAGTGGCTGCAGTGGAAACTCATATGTACACTGTGTATGTGTGTGTGTGTGTATGTGTGTGGCTGTACTTCACTACGTGTGCTGAAAATGCCCATGGGTGCCAGGTTTCTGTATGGGACATTCTGTAATGTTGGCATATTTCTCAGACTGAGCTGTGCTGTTTTGCTGTAGTGGATTTTTTTTTTTTACGTGGTGAAAGTGCTTCAAGGCCTTGCAGATTAGAGCCGTGTGCCGGGTCTGCAAATACCGTTTGTTCTGTACATTGCTACAAATTCTGCAAACTTTGGAAGCCTGTTTTACTCCTGTGCTTGGTGGCACATATGGAAGGGACATGGGGCAGCGTTACAGGATTTTAAGTCCGTTTTCCACTTGAAAGTGTCACAACAGAAAATAATTCAGATGGTTTTAGCGCTTTCAGTGCTGGGAAGAATCACAGCAGATTACCAGCCTTGGTGCTGCAAAGTGTGTAATGTTTGCTTTTTATAATATAATAATAACTTTATTATCTAATGGGACCAAAGCGCGTCACAATTACAGCACAGCGCGCGGTACGCAGCACATAGGAATGTTACAGACACAGCCCCTGCCCAGGTGATCTTACAATCTATGTTTTTGGTGCCTGAGGCACAGGGAGACAAAGCAACAAGGAGCTGACACTGGGAATTGAACTATGTTCTCCTGATTCAAACTCAGGTTCATTGTTTACAGTCAGTGTCTTTACTCACTGAGACTCCATCTTGCATCGTTCCAAATGTAATGTAATTGAGTGAGAAGTAGCCTTTCTGTGAAGGTGTTTTTCTTCTGAAATATGAACGATTTTACTCTCTCTGTGGGCTCGATATGCGCTTCAGCAAAGTCACATTTTCTCCCTGTGCTTCGGGGCTTTAAAACAAAAAAGGGATTGCAAACTTTCCCGGACAATCACATAGACGTGTAGATGCAACTTTTAATGTGTAGCACTTTTATATATAAAAAAAAAAAAGAATGACGTGTTTGCTTTACAGTTGCATAACGTGTATTATTATTATGTAAATTAAGTATGTTTAGTACTAAATGAATAGTTATAGGGATGTTGGTAATTCCTTTCCATCATTTTGGAGTAGGTTGTTGAGATTACGAGTAACTTCTGCTCAGTTCAAGAATTGTAACATACACTACATATATGTGCATGTAAATCCTGTACTGACCACATATATATATAGATGGTACTGGTGGTTTGTGCCCTCATGGCAATCACCTTTATACATTGTGATTTCAGCGAATATTTGTTTCACTGTGTCTCACTAGTAAGGTTATTGTACAAAAACGAATTACAGTGTGTAATGAAATGAAAAAGATCAGAATACAGTGTACCACTGTATCACAATAGCACACAGAATGCTTAAAAGATCCACAACACCACCCCTTCTCTTCTACACCCCCTTAACAAAAAGTAGGCACATTATTATTTGGTCTGTGGGCAGTAAACTTGGGCATGATAAGTTAACTGTTGTGGGGATTTCACATTGAAAATCAAAACATTGACTCTGTTACTTGTTGCATATCCTGCACTTCATTACTTGGCAATGTAAGCTTCCCCTAGCGTCGGGGAGTGAAGGGGTTAAATGTGTAGTGTCCTTTCTTGCATTCATTTGTGCGTAGGTTACATAGATTGTAACTACAAGTTGAAGATTGATTTTTATATATAATAAATAAATAAAAAGCGGGCTATTTTCTGTGCGTGCATGCGCGCGGCACCGGTTTCCACGTAGTCGCGGTAGCTAAAAGCAATCCCCATAAGGATAAAAGGTCAATGTATAACTGGCTAGGCTGCTAGAAATGAATGCAGTCAGGACTGTTTTTGTGTTGCAGTAGCTGAATCATAACACATCATGATGAGTAACCGCTTGCTTGTGAAGATTGGAAGGGAGTTGAAGGCAGGTCTGAATTGGATAGGTTGCTTCTCTACCAACCTTTCTCCCTCAAGCATTTCTGTGCATGGACAAACGTGATGCCTGTGCTGAAAGTGTAAAGGAAACGTCAGGAGTTTGCTGTCTGTGCACACACATGCACACACACACATGCACACACACACATGCACACACACACATGCACACACACACATGCACACACACATGCACTGTGTTCTTTCTGCCTTTGCTGCCTTGTTGGGAAATTAGGTCTTTCTGCTGTTGCTGGACGTGTGGGGATCATGAGTTTGACTTGGAACCACTTGTCTGGTCTTGCCGTTTATGTCTGAGATATCAAATTAGCAGCGCCTTGAATAGGAAGCGAGAGAGAAGATGGATTTGACATTATGTGCTGATGTAGGATTTTGTCTTCCTGGGACTCGGCCTGTGGCCTGCAGGAGCAGCACTAAAACACCGATAGTAGCGCCTGCTCTTCTTCTAGCAGTAAATGCAACAGCCCTTTGTCAGTATAACTCTCAGGAACTCAGGTATGACATGGTCCCCAGTAGGTTTGCTGCTGGGTGGGCAGTAATGTGTTTTTTGTTTTGTTTTTTAGATTTCATTGACCTGCTTATTCAGCTATAATAAAGACAATCGCAAACTGTCACTTAAACGTATCTGTGTATGAAAATGACCTACATTAGTCCTTGTACTCATTTCATGCTAAAAATGCTATTCATTTTGCAATATAGTTTCAAACATTAATGGCAAAATCTGCCACTGAGCATTTGTGAAAATGGCATAGAAATGTTTATTTGTATTAAGTTTAGGTAGGATGGAGGCGTTGTTTAAACTTTGGGGTCTAAACTTGGTTTTCTTTTTACCATTTATGAATAACACCACAAACGCATTGTTTTTTGGCACTACAAACGAAGGTTTTTCTCTAATGTCCCACTTAGGCCGGGAAGCCAAGTTCTGACTTGTGCAATCACGTGTTCAGGGCAGCAGGCAGTTTGTGCATCTTGAAATCATCTCTCAAAATCAGTTTCCCTCTCAAAATGTAGGTGTACATATATATACACCTCTTTTTTATATATATGGGGAATACATGCAAATGTGTTTTTGCAGAAATACTCTGGCATGTGTGTGTATAACAGCTTCTTTCCGGTTTGGTGAACTCCAGCCTGCTGCATTCCCCGGAGAGATGTGCGATAAGCGGATCTAGTGCAAAGAGTTGAATAATTGGTTAAACTCAAATCAGTATCGGGCATTTCTAGGCCCACAGCACAGTTGGAAGAAGCTGTTTTGGCTGCAGAAGTATGATTTGCGATTATCTGGGAAACACAAGTATTTCTATTGGTTAGTTAAAATGAGTTGTTATGGTTTATGTGACTTTTTTCAGTTTGGGACCTGCTAATTACATAGTAACCCTTCCTTTATGATTTCAGCATATTGTTACTAGATGTATTGTTTTTGCACATTATCTTATTTCTTTTTACAGTTGCTTACTTTCTTATGTACATGGTATAAATGTACAACCCATGCAACCCATCTTAAACCCAACTTAACTCTTTCCCTTCTGGGATGGAGAACTGCAATGTTTAATTTACACTGAACACATACAGCTCAACCCCGTTATAGCGCGATCCGTTACAACGCAAATCCGCTTATAACGCGATGCAAGCGTGACTCCCAATTTTCGTATTTATGAATACTTTACAACATGATTATTGGTATCTTAAATACTTTATTGTACAATACATACAATTGTACATTATTTCTAACGCGATCCGCTTATAACGCCATGTGATTCTTTGGACCCCAAGCACAGTGTTGTTATAAGGGGGTTGAGCCGTATATTGTTGATTTAAAAAAAAAAAGTGTGGTCATTTTGTTTTTGGTTTTATTGTTTCCCCGCTCCAGACATATACTTAAATATAGCCCTTGTCTAATCGGCATACCAAGTGACATTATTAGAATCGAAGAATTCATTTGTGTGTGACGGTTTAGGTCAAATGTATTCCCCTTCCCTGCCAAAGGGGCCATGCTGGCTATCGCAGCCCCCTTCTGGTAAGGAACTGGTCCACTTTTTTGGAGTATTCACAGTTCTCAAAGGCCAGATTTTCAGGATAACACTGCTTCAGCACAGGTGGTTCAATCAGACTGAGCCACCTGTGCTGAAGCAGTGACTGACTGAGCTACCTGTGCTGAAGCTGGCATATCCTGAAACCCTCACCTGTGTGGGGGGGGGGGGGAGGGAGGGAGAGAGAGGGAGGGAGGCTTGAGGACTAGAGATGGCCACGCTTGTCCGAAAGTATATCTCTGACATCCGGTACAGACCAATGTTGTTGTGTTTTTTTAATTTTTTTTTAAAGGACACAAATATGTAACTTTGCCTGAGGTAAGCAATGGAGGAAGAACATGTATGTTTAGTGTATTAATTAGTTTCCCTACATTGCAAGAACTTGGTTTTTGTTTTTTTTAATGGAGCAATCTCGTCAGAGGTTTTTATTTAATTTAATTTTTTTTTAAGAAGGAAAAAGAGGTTTAAAAGTATTCTCAACTTTGCTTTTATCTATTAATTATTATTATTATTATTATTATTTTTTTTAGAACTTATGTTTATTGAATCACAGGGCTGCAAAAACCTGGTTGCCCAGTGAGGGACTTGGCAGCCATTTTTAATACCCCAAAAGCTTAACTTTTAAAAGGATACATCAGGGAAGTGTTGCAGTTTTAAGAAGAGAAACTGTAACAATAGATAACGTTACCTTTAGTAATTTAAGAATACATTGTAGCTGCTGAGTTACACTGACTGAAGGATTGATTGAAACTGAAAGGCGGCCATTTAGTGAACCCTGGGAAATAGGATCTTTGCTGATCAATCACGGGAGAACGTATCGATTGGCAGCTTAGGTCATTAGTTTGCAATAAAGGTAATCAAAGGCTGCATGTATTAAAATACATGTATTTATTTTTTAAATGTAAGTGCCGCTTGAATTGCCTGTTTAAGAATACCAATTGGCAGGTAGCTGGATAAGAGCAGTGGCACACATCCACGGGCAAAGTTGCACAGCGTGTAAGTTAGACTTTAGTGTGAAGGAAATCCTTCAGGGATCTAAAAGGCTAAAGCGTTGCAAGTGTCTGACATCTCAAAGTTGCCAGTGACTAGAAAGCACAGCTCCTTTTCCTGTCCGATGAAACAAAGCCAATTAATGAGCATCCTCTGTGAACCGTTAACGGAAACCCGTTTTATCGGAAGATTTCTCTCCGCTGGAGAAAGTTGGTGAGGCCTTTTCCTCTCTCCCATGGTAACTTTCACAGGTCCGCACTGGGACAGGGGTGCTCAACTCCAGTTCTAAATCCCCCTCCCAACGGGTCAGGATATCCCTGCTTCAGCACAGGTTGCTCAATCAGTCTCCTCTTCAGCACAGGAGGCTCAATCCGTCCCTGCTTCAGCACAGGTGGCTCTAATTGATCTACCTGTGCTGAAGCTGGGATAACCTCGAGAAGGAGCGGCTCAGTGAGTAACAACACTGACTGGCACCGACAGTTTGAAGCAGGGGAACCTGGTTCAATTACCGGTGTCGGCTCCTTGTGACCTTGGGCAAATCACTTTATCTCCCTGTGCCTCAAGGCACCAAAAACATAGATTGTAAGCTCCACGGGGCAGGGACCTGTGCCTGCAAAATGTCTCTGTATAGCGCTGTGTTCTACTAGCAGCGCTATACAAGAGCATGCTGTTATTATTATATCCTGAAATAATGTAAAGAATGAATTTCTTTGCTTATGATGTGTATTGGTGAATGTCACAGTGACAGGTGTCTGTATCCATTGCTGAAACTTGCATACACTTCTGTTGACTGTCTTTATATAGAGATGTGCTGACTAAATCCAGCTCATTCTAGTGTAGCTTTTGTGACTGTATATATAGAAGGGACCGTGATTAATAAAGAAACGTCTTGCTGTTAGTAGCTGAGGAAACAGATCCGTTGCGTTGCATTGAAGAACTTGCAACAGAGAAGTGTTTTTACAGGAGCAATCCATGCAATATCCTATATGTCTTTAAAAAAACAAAAAAAAAACATCAGTTCTGTAGTATTAGTTAATAATTACTACCTTTTTTTTATTTTTAAATTCAACTCTTAATGCAATTTTTAATAAATTTTATTGTACTGAGCATCCTGTGATTTCTATAGCAGGCTTTAGCCACTTCCCCAGCAGTGCAAGATCTTTGTAACACTTTCCTGTTTGGGATCATTTGTTGCCAATGTTCCCAGCAGATTGAGCTGCAAACTGTAACAGCAGTTACAATATATTGTTATATTACTATGGTAACATTATCTATTGAGTTGCACTGACTGATGAATTTATTTGAAAGTGAAAGGCGGCCATTTAATGAACCATGTGAAACAGGATCATTGCTCATCGATCACGGGACAATGAATCGATCGGCGGCTTAGGCAATTAGTTTTCAATAAAGGTAATCAAAGGCGGCATATATTAAAACAAAATAAAAATGATATTTTTAAGCTGCTTGGAGTGCCTCTTTAAGACTGTAGTAGCTTGTATGTTTCCTATATGTTTTGATCACCTCGTTGGGGTTCAACAAATTCTCCATTTTAAATGTCGGGTAAAAATAGTTTTATTGCAAATGTTGGGAGACTGCTGGGAACAGAGGCCACTCATTTGATGTGGAGCACAGACAATATAGCAGCTCGGATTCTGACACCTGCTGGGGTGCAGTGTTTTATTTATTTTGCTGCCCAATGTTCATTTCCCCTTAGCTAGAATTGGTATTTCCCCGTGCACGTCTTTAGTAAACATGCAGCGATGTGTTGCTGGTGTTTTTCTCACAGAAGATCTTCATGAGTTCAGCGTGTCCCTGAGCTTAATTTGGATCTGTACCCAATTGGTTTACACATCTGTTACCCCATTTCACGTTGACTAGACTTTTAGATATCACCGTTTACCTGCAGTCCATATTTTGGGCATCCACCTGAAAACCGTGCGATTTCCGTTCCAAGCCATCCAATTATTTTCCCCTAAAGGTACGATTCCATATAACTGCCCCCCCCCCCTTAAATTTATCGAATTGGCTTCCTTAAAGCAATATAACCATACTAAAAGCAACGCTTTGGTTATTATTTTTGTTTCTCTGGAAATGAATGACAGGATTACAATTCTTTGGGGCCTCAGAATAAAAAGGGTGTTTGTCAGAAGTGTTTTCATAACCCCTAACCCACTCTGTTATCAGAGCCAATAAAGAGGAGGGTAGGACAAGGAAGCAGCCCGAGGAAATTAAACTCCCAATTTTCAGCTCCCCATGTTTACAAACTAACTTTAAAAAATACTTATAGGTCTCAGAGTTTGGTACAAAAATCATCAATCACCTTGGACAGGTCTCTGCCATTTGTATACATTGGTCCTAGCAGGGGCTGACCCATTAAACATGCCACTGCCATTAGTATACCTTGGTCCTAGCAGGGACTGACCCCTTACACATGTCCCTGCCATTAGTACACTTTGGCCCTAGGAGGGACTAACCCCTTAAACATGCCACTGCCATTAGTATACCTTGGTCTTAGCAGGGACTGACCCCTTAAACATGACACTTTGTCCCTATGCGGGACTGCCAGTTTAAAGAATGGAACCCATTACTGGAATCTCCAGTAATTGCTGCTGCTAACTCTTACTGCACCGGTCTAATGTCTTCTAAGCGCCCACAACTAATGGAAGTCCTGTTTTTTAACATTAGAATTATGCTTATAATAACACAGTTCTAAATATGACTTTGATCTTCATGTGTGGAACAGCTAAGTGAATCCTTTGGGTTGTTATCGTGTTTAGAAATAAATCAATCTGCATTGCAGATGTAACTGAGGCCTACAACTGGGAACGAGTTTAGAGTTACATGTCCGAAGTCCGGCAGCGTTTCCCAACTTTTTCTTACATTGGGCAGCCCAGGCTAGAAAATATTTATTCTGGGAACCCCTAATTAACCAATTCTCTGCTCATCCGACTATCGCTAAAACAGCTGTGTGAGCGATCCCAGGCAGTATAGTGTCCTGAGCTTGTGGGGGTAACACGCACAATAAGGCCCCAAACTGTCCCATCGTCTGCGCTGGGGGCACAGGGGGGGGGGGGGGAGGTTGTAGCTGTCACTCACTGCGGGAGCTTCCAAAGTCATGCCCCACAATGCCTTGCTGCTGTGGATGCAAAGCATTGTGGGGAGTGACTTTGAAAGCCCCTGCTGTTAATGGCAGTCATACCCCTCACGCTAAGGTGCAGTTTAGGGCCTTACTACGTGCGCAGTCCTCACACAGGCTCAGGTGCCCGGTATACCGCCTGGGGTCCGCCATTACAGATTTGTTTTGGCGAACCCCTTGCAGGCACCTCATGAAGGAACCTGCTGTTGGGAATCCCTGGTCTAAGGGAATGCTCCGTGTCTAACATCCATTCGTTATCAAGGGCATTATCTTAAATATCAACCGTGATTCGGAAAATATTTCTACAGAAAAGGAGTATGCAGCCCAAGCCAAAAGTCGCCCTTAGGAATGCCAAATAACTCATTTCTAAAGCCGGGGGAAAGACTTTTATGTAAAAAAAACAATTCTCCTACAAGGGCGATGGGGGCAGTGTTAATGGTTTGCTTTGCAAATGCTGGCATTTTTCCATACAAATATTACTCCTAATAGCTGCATAGTTCAAACATCTAGTCTGGTGTGTTCTAATGACTTCCATGTTTCCCATTGTTATCCTCACGCGGGGCCATCAGTGCGATACTTATTATTTGTGTCGCTTGTGGTGTCACCCGGACAAACGTGACTGGTATTCGTTGCAATGAAATTAACAACCCTCATAATGTTGTGTATAATGACTCGTGTCCCTTCCAACTTTATGGGCTGCGTTTATGGGCAGGGCTATTTTTTGCCTCTGTAAGAATGAGACAGATGGGACGTTTGTCTGACAATCCTACAAAAAAAAAAGAAGCAAAAGTAGCGTTCAATATGTGGTTTATGTGCGTGAAACGGGTTGCCAAATAAACCACAATGTAGGAGAATTTCCTTGAAGCAAAAAAGTGATATAATAGAAGTGGTTTGTGTATACACATGAATATGTTTATCCAAGGCTAATGGGAATTTCATTGTGAGGTGCAATTAGGGTGGATTTCGTGGACCATAATGTGTTCATCCGCTCTTACTGCTTGCAAGAGACTTTTTACTCATTGAAGTGATGAGGAAGCACATTTCAGCCCCGGCCCCAATCCACTTTGAGCTAAATATATCCTATAGCGCCAGGGGTGGGCAACTCCAGTCCTCAAGGGCCACCAACAGGTCAGGTATTCAGCATATCCCTGCTTCAGCAGAAGTGGCGCAGTCTTTTACTGAGCCACTGATAGAGCCACTTGTGCTGAAGCAGGGATCTCCTTAAAACCTGACCTGGTGGGGGCCCTTTAGGACTGGAGTTGCCCGCCCCTGCTATAAAGAAATGGCCGATTATGAATACTACCTTCCTTTAAAATATATATATATATATAAAAAAATATATATATATATATATATATATACACACACACACACACTTTTTTTTTAAAGATTGCTAGTTGGCCGAGGAACCTCTGCAGTCGGTAGTTCCTGTCCCAGAATCCCCTTATCTCATTCTCGCTGCCTATTGCTGCCCCCTCCCAACACACATTTTTAACTCCTCCCTCTGCTCTGGAACTTTTCCATCCTCCTTCAAACATGCAACAGTCATACCATTACTCAAAAACAGCAAGCTTGACCCTACCTGTCTTTCTAACTATCGACCTGTCTCCCTCCTGCCTCTAAACTCCTTGAACGTCTTGTATTCTCTCGCTTGCTCCATTTTCTCAACACCCATTCTCTCCTAGACCCTCTACAATCTGGCTTCCGCACTGCTCACTCCACAGAAACAGCCCTCACTAAAATAACTGACGACCTCCATGCTGCCAAAGACAGAGGTCATTACACTCTGCTCATATTACTCGACCTCTCTGCAGCATTTGACACCGTGGACCACCCTCTTCTCCTTCACATTCTCCATACTCTTGGTATTCGGAACAAAGCTCTATCCTGGATCTTATCCTACCTCTCCCATCGTACTTTCAGTGTCTCTTCTGCTAACACCTCCTCCTCCTCTATTGATCTCTCTGTGGGGGTACCCCAGGGCTCTGTCCTGGGACCTCTTCTCTTTTCTCTGTATACACTCTCTCTAGGTGACCTAATAACATCTTTTGGGTTTAATTATCACCTCTATGCTGACGACACACAAATATACTTTTCAACACCCGACCTTACACCTGCTGTACAAACCAAAGTTTCTGAATGTCTCTCTGCTATATCATCCTGGATGCCCCTCCGCCGCCTTAAACTCAACATGGCTAAAACAGAGCTCCTCATACTTCCTCCCAAACCTGGCCCTACTACCTCCTTCCACATTACTGTTGGAACTATGATCCTTCACCCAGTAGCCCAAGCACGCTGCTTAGGGGTCACACTCGACTCCTCTCTCACATTCTCCTCTCACATTCAAAACATTTCTAAAACCTGTCGCTTTTTCCTCCGCAATATAACAAAGATACGCCCCTGTTGCTCGACTGCTAAAACTCTGACTCAGGCCCTCATTCTCTCCCATCTTGATTACTGTAACCTCCTGCTGTCCGGCCTTCCTGCCTCTCACCTGTCTCCCTTACAATCTATCCTAAACGCTGCTGCCAGAATCACTCTGCCCTTTCCTAGATCTGTCTCAGCGTCTCCCCTCATGAAATCCCTCTCCATTCTTCTCCTCACTTTTAAAGCTTTACACTCTTCTGCCCCTCCTTACATCTCAGCCCTAATTTCTCGTTATGCACCATCCAGACTCTTGCGTTCTTCTCAAGGATGTCTTCTTTCTACCCCCTTTGTATCTAAAGCCCTCTCCCGCCTTAAACCTTTTTCACTGACTGCCCCACACCTCTGGAATGCCCTTCCCCTCAGTACCCGACTAGCACCCTCTCTATCCACCTTTAAGACCCACCTTAAGACACACTTGCTTAAAGAAGCATATGAATAGCACTGTGGATATTCTGAACACATGACACATAAAGCTTGGCCCCCTGCAGACACACTTACCAGAACTCCCTCCTACTGTCTCTTACGTTCTCCCTACCTACCAATTAGACTGTAAGCTCCTCGGGGCAGGGACTCCTCTTCCTTAATGTTACTTTTATGTCTAAAGCGCTTATTCCCATGATCTGTTATTTATATTATCTGTTATTTATTTGATTACCACGTGTATTACTGCTGTGAAGCGCTATGTACATTAATGGCGCTATATAAATAAAGACATACAATATAACTTAGGGCAGTGGCTGCATCAGACTGGCATGAAAGCTTCATCTCATTCCCTCTGCCATCTTGTTCTATCCCAGATAACCGGGATCTTCAAAGTGATTCCCCCACCTGCGTTAAAGGAAGTTTGGGAGGGCCTGTAAGAATGTGGAGGGAGGGTGATGCTTGTTTGGGGTAGAGGGAGTCGGACATGTACAACTGCTGCATCCATAATGTTTATTTATTCGCCATTACACAAATGCAGCGAGACTTATGGTGCTTCGGCCCGAGACAAGCTGCGGGACTGCGACTGCCCCCAGTGCCGGAGGAAGGTGCGGCTCAGCGAGTAAAGGCGCTGACTCTGTAAACAACCACACCATTTGAATCGGGGGAACCTGATTCAATTCTCGGTGTCGGCTCCTCGTGACCTTGGGCAAGTCTCTTTGTCTCGCTGTGCCTCAGGCGCCGTAATCATAAGTTGTAAGCTGATTGGCAGGGGCTGTGTCTGTAACATTCCTATGTGCGGCATACCGCGCGCTGTGCTGACATCGTGACGCGCTCCGAGTCCCATTGGGAGAGAAGTCCTATATGAAATAAAGTTATTATTGTTATCACTGGGGTCCCCCCCCCCGTGCAGCGTGACTGTGGCAACACCAACCCGGGAGGCGCAGCTTGAAGCTCTGTCAGCTGCCGCTCCGGAGGCCCTATCTCTGGCTATATCTGTAAGCGCCCACATTGCACGTCTCTGATGTACTTCTAAGAACTTTCTCGCAGATTTTGAGTATTTCGGAAGCCTGTGAAAAACAATGATTAATGGCTACAGTGGAGCACGCTGGTATTGAATTCCCTCCCCCTCATTAACTTGCAAGTTATGTCGCTGCTGGACAGTTCTCCCCATTCATATTAATCCTTAATATCGTGGGTACCTAGGGATTCCTGGAGCTATGGCTAAAAGCAATCCATAGGCATCGCTCATTGTTTCTAAGGAATACGTTCCCTGTTGGGGTGGAGGCCGTTCTCACTATATTTTCCCCTAGTGTTCCTTTTGATGTCAGAGGGTTTTCCTGTGCTTGGTTTCCATGGAGATGTTGAGCATTTGATGTTATTTATTAGGTTGCAATCAAAATGCACTTCAGTGGTGCCCTTCTTGCTGCAGTAATCAGGGGAGTTGCTGTTGCACTGTTCATCAGACCCAGCTTACCTCGTGGACATGTGAAAACAGCCAGTGCTGAGGCCTATCTGACGTCACTGTGTCTGTCATTCATTAGTCACTGATGTCCCAGACAAAGCCATGTTACTCCTCCTTTCTTTGGCTACAAGACACGCTGAGTTTTGTGCCTGATTCTAGTCTAATAGGCTGTTCACAGTTTTCTTAGGAAAAAGTCTGCACATTACAAATATTAACATGTCTACTTTGACCTGCATTTCCAAGGTTAATTCAATAAAAGCACAAGTGAACTTTTCATTTTTTATTTGTTAGGAACTGATTACCTTAAACAATTAAACACACATCTGCCTGTCTAGTCCACTATTCACATTAAATGTATTTTTCAAATAATGTCCCCAGGGCAAATGATTTGGTAAGACGATTATTCGTAAAGTTACACTCCCTTAAACCATAACAAATGAAGCTGATATCACCAGATTGCTAATCAGAAAGGAAATATAATGCTTCTTTAGATTTTGTTAAAGGGTCCTTGGTGGTGATGTCACTGTACGTTGCCACAGGCACCATTGTGATGTCACTGTGACTACACTGGAAGTGCTCTGAGTACCGGCCTGCTTATTATTCAGAAGCGCTTGTGCGGGGGGGAGAGGCGAGCAGGATGCTGTGTGCCGGCTGTGAGGAGCACTTTCAGTGTAAAGGATGAACAGGAAAATCAATTGCTGAACAAACAATAAGAAAATAATCGCACTAGTAAACCGTTACCCACTGTTACTTTGCCTTGATAAGGAACCTTTAATGAGCTGTGTTTCATAGAAGGTCATTTTGTTGAACACGTTGTTTGGTCTCTGGTATAAATGTACAGTTTCTTTGTAAATTTAATTCTGGTTTTTTCCCGGTGCATACTGATAATTCTTCATACATAAAATCTTATTGGCTGCCGAAAGCATGTTAAGTGTTGAACCTATTTGTACCCATCTAATGTCAGATGTGGTTCTTATAAATTGCAGAGTAATCGTCTACAGCAGGGGTGGGCAACTCCAGTCCTCAAGGGCCACCAAAAGTTCAGCTTTTCAGGATATCTCTGCTTCAGCATAGGTGGCTCAATCAGTCCCTGCTTCAGCATAGTTGGCTAAATCAGGCTCAAGCTGCGGCCATGCTGCCGCTGAGCGCGCTCATGCTTGAGCGGTGACGTCACCAACTCTCCAAGCACCGCTCTGCTGTCCTGCTCAATTTTGCAAACCCGAGCAGGGGGGCGTGGCTGGGGGCGTGTCATTGGCTGGATAGGGGCTATGTCTGTGTGGCTGTGTGCTGTGTGCATTGACTGGTGCTGATTGGTTGCTGAAGGGACATGTGACCATTCAGCGCGCTTAAAAATACATTTTTGATTTGCTAAGCATATGTGCGCGCCGCGTGAGCGTGGCTGTACTTATTGGGAATCACTGAAGTGATCGCGCCAAGCGCGCTCACCGGCAGCATGGCCGCAGCCTCAGTCTTCGACTGAGCCTCTGATTGAGCCACCTGTGCTGAAAACCTGACCTGTTGGTGGCCCTTGAGGACTGGAGTTGGCCGCCCCTGTTCTAATGACTCCATATCATGGAAGGAATTTTACTTTTATAAAAGTGGTCATTTTGGGCTCACCGTGCAATATTTCATGAATGTGCACAGTTGTACTTTGCAAGTTATTGTGTGTCCTGAGATATTGCAGCCGTTATTGTGTTGAGCCAGAAATGGAAGTGCTTCCTTTAGAGCAAGAGTCCCCACGGAGACTGTATAGAAGGTGTTAACTCCTCACGCGTTGGTATCCACTAGTGAAAGCCACCGGCTGTCACGTCTGCTAACGGCTATCGCGTTGGATAAATGTCCTTTTGGAGTGTTTGCTTTGCTTTTTATTTAGACTTCAAGATGGCCTCGGTATGTCGAGTTGTTATTATCTATATTGTGGACCCCGGCATCGCAAGCTGACGTTGGAAAGGTCCGTGTGCAGATCCGTAGTGAGAATGTCCCCCCACTTTTTCTGGGGGCCGCCCCGCTGTTTTTGCATTTGTTTGGAGGTGCTTTGTTACAGCATGTGCAGATTTGGGTCATGCTGAAAATGGCCTCAGTTGTTTACACATCATATAAAGCGGGGCAAGCCAAAATCATGGACTCTGGATTGATACTCGCACAGAGAGATCAGCCACACTGTATTTCCTCTCTGAAAGTTTTCTCCTTCAGGTTCTTAACAACTGCAATATTTCAGTTCCCACTCTGGGGGGGAGGGGTTTGCAGTTCCCACTCTGGGGGGGTTGCAGTTCCCACTCTCGGAGGGGGGGGGGTGCAGTTTCCACTCTGTGGGGGGTTGCAGTTCCCACTCTGGGAGGGGGAGGTTCAGTTCCCACTCTGGGGGTGTTGCAGTTCCCACTCTGGGAGGGGGGTGGGGGTGCAGTTCCCACTCTGGGAGGGGGGGTGGGGGGGGTGAGTTGCAGTTCCCACTCTGGGGGGGTTGCAGTTCCCACTCTGGGGGTGTTGCAGTTCCCACTCTGGGGGTGTTGCAGTTCCCACTCTGGGGGGGGGGGGGGGGGGGAGAGTTGCAGTTCCCATTCTGGGGCTGTATCTGCCTAGGTTGCTTTCTTTCCCTCTGTGAAAGATGGCACAGTGAATGTGTACAATTTGGGAGTGTGACAGAGCACATAGCTTTATCTCCCTGCTATACTGTCCGTCCTGTTAATGCTAGAGGTTGTCTTTTCATTAGCCTGTGCTGTGTGTAGCACGCTGGTCTGAGACCTTCGTTGATGTTTTTTAAACCTGAACACTGTCTTTATAATTCATATTTATAAATGTTTATTTCCTGTCTCTCACTTACGCTGATAACTATGGGACCTGAGAAGGTCTGTTTTGAAATGGCTGTCATTTTTATGTAACATTTACTTGCGTGAATTGACAATCTTGACACAACCTTTTTGAGTCTCTTTGTTTTTAGTGTGATTTGGTTATGAAACTTCTAGATGCATGTACAAATGTAACCTTTTTATGTAAAACAACTTCTATAAAAAGGCAGGGGGGCTGAACTCCCGTCCTCAATAAGTCAGGTTTTACGGATATCCCTGCTTCAGCAAAGGTGGTTCAATCGGGAGCCTCTGAGCCACCTGTGCTGAAGCAGGGACTGTTTGAGCCACCTGTGCGGAAGCTGGCATATCCTGAAAACCTGACCTGTTGGGGGTTCTTGAGGACTAGTTGAGCACGTGTGTGTGTGTGTGTGTATGTGTGGCCAAAACAAAGCACTTGCGGCGACGTGAAACAACAAGTACCCATTGTCCGTAATTATTTCATTAGTTTTACAATTACGTTTGTATAACTTGGATGGTAGAAAATGTATATTATTCTAGTATTTGATGTCCCACATCACCGCATTGTGTGTAGTGAACTGCTAACGAAAGTGAATTGTGAGAACGCCATGACGCGAGTATCTGAGACGTGCATGTTTATCAGACACGATGGCGAGCAGCAGATGTGTGACCAGCTTGTCTTCCAACATCTTTGGTGGGCATGAATTAAAGTGACACTCCATGGTTTGCTTCGGCCGTTGGCGTCCGCTATAATCTAAGGAAGAAGTGTCCTTTTCATGTTTCTAAATCAGGGACGGCCAACGCCAGTCCTCAAGGGCCACCACCAGGTCAGGTTTTTTTATGATATCCCTGCTTCAGCACAGGTAGCTCAATCAGAGGCGTTGTCTTTGACTGAGCCTCTGATTGAGCCACCTGCGCTGAAGCTGGGATATCCTGAAAACCTGACCGGTTGGTGGCCTTTGAGGATTTGATTTGGCCACCCCTGTTCTAAATGTGTTGTTACCTTTTTATATTTAAATATGCCTATACCCTAGAGGGGATTTTACATCCATTTTAATTTGAAAATTGTGTTTTTTAACAGCACACGGTAATAAATGAAGTTAACCCTTTGCTTAACGAACCCCCATTTTTTTTTAATTCCTTTTTCTAATACAGAACTGTTGTTTGCTGGGGTTTTCCCCCAAACCCCTCCCGTATATTTCTAACCCCGCCGTGTTTTTCTGTTCAATAATGGCAGAGCCTGAGAGAGGAGGTTCTTTTGATTCTTCGAAGATCGGCGAGTGAAAGAGCGGCAGCATTTGGGGAAGTGAGGAAACTGGAGAAAGGAGGATGGAGCTGCAGGCCCTTCAAGAGGCCCTAAAAGTGGAGATTCAGGTTCACCAGGTAACCCCCCCCTCCCTGCCCCCCTTATATTCCAGTGCTTTTTTTGGGGCCCTTGTTTCCCCATCAGCTGTAGAATACATGGAACCCATTAAAGCAGAAATTCCACCCAAAACACCCCCCTCTTGTGATAAAACTGAACCGTGATATTTTGGGCTGCAACCACCCCTTCCCCCCCCCCCCCCCCCACACTTTTCAGTGATGTTACCCTGTTACTTCCTATTTTTATTTTTTATTTTTGAAGGTATTTAAAGGAGCAATTCTTGCCAATTTTTTTTTTTTTTAACATATGATTGGAACATGGGGTTTCAGGAGCTGAACCCCATTAATTTCAGCTCTGGGGACCCCCTGCTTCCGGAGAGACTTACCTCCCATAACGGAGGGGGGGTTTAAAGCTCCCGCGTAACGCGGGCCAATAGGAAGCCGAACCTGATGATGTCACGGCTTCCTATTGGCCCTAATTGGAAGGCCGCCTTTCCGTGCTCCTGGGTAGTGGAGGGGCTACCGGCACCCTCTATGGAGGTAAGTGTCTCCGGAAGCAGGGGGCCCACGGAGCTGATATAAATGAGGTTCAGCGCCAAAGACCCCCCTGCTTTCACTCCAATGTACAATAATAAAAAAATAGGCATGACATGGGTTGCCGCTTTAAGTGGCCGTCCAATAGGAAGCTGCCACCAATGACTCCAGATTTGGTGACCATTTTGTTTCCCCTGGAGGGACTTTTTAAAAACGTGTAACTTCTCAGTAAGTATCTCTGGAACCAGGGGGGGTTATGGGGGTGGGAGTCCCCGAAGCTGGAAATAGTGTGGTTCGGCTGCAGAAGCGCCACCAGTTCCCATGCTATAAAACAAGAAAAAGAGCTGCTGGGACAATATGGGATTTTAAACTTGCCACCTGAGTTTGTAGGGACGTTTTCTGTTCTTCCCGGATTGCCGGGAGGTAAGATTGTGAAAGCCGTCGCAGATCTCGTGTTTGTTGCATAACACATCGGAGGTATTAGTCGGAGTGAGTATTTACATGTCCCATAACACATCGGAGATATTAGCCGGCGAGTATTTACATGTCGCATAACACATCGGAGGTATTAGTCGGAGAGTATTTACATGTCACATAACACATCTGAGATATTAGCCGGAGAGTATTTACATGTCACATAACACATCTGAGATATTAGCCGGAGAGTATTTACATGTCGCATAACACATCGGAGGTATTAGCCGGCGAGTATTTACATGTCACATAACACATCTGAGATATTAGCCGGAGAGTATTTACATGTCCCATAACACATCGGAGGTATTAGCCGGCGAGTATTTACATGTCACATAACACATCGGAGATATTAGCCGGAGAGTATTTACATGTCCCATAACACATCGGAGGTATTAGCCAGCGAGTATTTACATGTCCCATAACACATCGGAGGTATTAGCCGGCGAGTATTTACATGTCACATAACACATCAGAGATATTAGCCGGAGAGTATTTACATGTCCCATAACACATCGGAGGTATTAGCCGGCGAGTATTTACATGTCCCATAACACATCGGAGGTATTAGCCGGCGAGTATTTACATGTCGCATAACACATCGGAGGTATTAGTCGGAGAGTATTTACATGTCACATAACACATCGGAGATATTAGCCGGAGAGTATTTACATGTCCCATAACACATCGGAGGTATTAGCCGGCGAGTATTTACATGTCCCATAACACATCGGAGGTATTAGCCGGCGAGTATTTACATGTCACATAACACATCAGAGATATTAGCCGGAGAGTATTTACATGTCCCATAACACATCGGAGGTATTAGCCGGCGAGTATTTACATGTCCCATAACACATCGGAGGTATTAGCCGGCGAGTATTTACATGTCGCATAACACATCGGAGGTATTAGTCGGAGAGTATTTACATGTCACATAACGCATCAGAGATATTAGCCGGAGAGTATTTACATGTCACATAACACATCGGAGGTATTAGCTGGAGAGTATTTACATGTCCCATAACACATCAGAGATATTAGCCGGAGAGTATTTACATGTCCCATAACACATCGGAGATATTAGTCGGAGAGTATTTACATGTCCCATAACACATCGGAGATATTAGCCGGCGAGTATTTACATGTCACATAACACATCGGAGATATTAGCCGGCGAGTATTTACATGTCACATAACACATCGGAGATATTAGCCGGAGAGTATTTACATGTCCCATAACACATCGGAGGTATAAGCCGGAGAGTATTTACATGTCCCATAACACATCGGAGGTATTAGCTGGAGAGTATTTACATGTCGCATAACACATCGGAGGTATTAGCTGGAGAGTATTTACATGTCCCATAACACACAGAGATATTAGCCGGAGAGTATTTACATGTCCCATAACACATCGGAGATAATAGCCGGAGAGAGTATTTACATGTCGCATAACACATCGCAGATATTAGCCGGAGAGAGTATTTACATGTTGCATTTCACACATCGGAAATATTAGCCGGAGAGAGTATTTACATGTCGCATTTCACACATCGGAAATATTAGCCGGAGAGAGTATTTACATGTCGCATAACACACCAGAGTTATTAGCCGGAGAGTATTTAGGTAGTACTCCAGCCCTGACGAAGCTCTGTTTTGCGAACGAAACGCGTTGGACATTCTGACGTCCACAGGAAGTGTTTGTCAGCACAAGATTGCAGCAGTGAGGGTTCGTTATGCCGCAATGGCAAGGGACAGTTCAGTGACTGCAGCTTATTTAAGTATCCCGATCTAATCCTCCTGTTTTGATAAATAATAGCATTAGTAAGCAACTGTCAGGGACGTATCGGATCTGTGCATTTGCTACCTGCCTATCAAGTTCTAGCAGGTCATTTAATAGTTTTGGTATTTATAGCTTCATGTACTAAGCACCTCGCTCACTCGGACGATACGACGGCCTTTATTTACTTAGAATCGTAGTAATATACCTATTCCAGAGGGGGGATTGTCCGGTGTCTGCCAAAGCCTATTTAGGCTGCAGCATTAAGATTTGGTATGCAGGGTTGCACACCTTTTGGCTACAGTATATTCACACAGATGTATCAGCCAGTCTGCAAACCTTAACCACACTACACTAGGTAACATTCTGTGCTGACCTCGAGCCTTCCTGGTTTTTAACTTTTTCACTTTTTTTTTTTTTGCACGAGTGGATTACTTCACTTATTTTGATATATAACTTGCCATCCAATTTTAACATTACCTCCCCCCCCCCAAAAAAAAAGCTATGTTCCAACAGCCCAGGTGTGCACCAACAGATGGTAGTTATTCGGGATGGTCTGTGATGCTTATCCCAAGCTCTCCTTACTTTGCTAGTATCCACACACAGGGGCATCTGCAAGAGTGGATTCCACACACAGGGGCATCTGCAAGAGTGGATTCCACACACGGGGGCATCTGCGAGAGTGGATCCCACACACAGGGGCATCTGCAAGAGTGGATTCCACACACAGGGCCATCTGCGAGAGTGGATCCCACACTCGGGGGGCATCTGCGAGAGTGGCTTCGTCTTTCCCTCTCCATCTGAGAGAACAAGCCAGTGGGTTAGAAATTTGCTCTCCCACAGGCCTGTCGTCCTTGGATGAAAACGACTGTAATCTGGAAACAGTAAATCATGAAAGAAGTATGAACCTTCTTAAGATGCAATAAAAATATTTGAAATCTAGGTTAATCTGAGCTCAGTAACAGTGAGAGAGCGGGCACATTGCTTTCAGACATTTGTGCCCAGCCTTTTCTATGTTCGGGGCACCTGTGTCTGCCGGGTGCGTTGCATACTGTACATACATCAGGAGTGGCCAACTCCAGTCCTCAAGGGCCACCAACAGGTCACGTTTTCAGGATACCCCTGTTTCAGCACAGGTGGCTCTATGACTGAGCCACTGATTGGGCCACATGTGCTGAAGCAGTGACTGAGCCACCTACGCTGAAGCAGGGATATCCAGAAAACCTCACCTGTCGTTGGCTCATGAGGACTGGAGTTGCTCACCCCTGCTGTGCATGCTGGTTGCAGCTTCCTGGAACACTTGTTCTGTCCTGGGTTCTGTGGCCCATGTTCCGCTCTGCTATCCTCCAGTACAGATTCAGTAGCTGAGTCTACGTTGTGTTATTGGGGCACAAAATAATAGCTGCATTGCACACCAAAGTTGAAGAAGTAAATACCCCGATACTCGCTGCTCCCAGTCCGTTCGAAGACCTGTTGCTTTCTGCAGCAGATTTTAAGGCAAAAAAGGAAACTCGCACACTTTTGGATTTTCCAATTTTTTTTATTTGTCGCAGCCAGAACACCTCTGACGTTTCGGCTGTCAGTACAGACATAGGCTTTGCCATATCCACGAGGCCGAAACGCCAACGGTGTTCTGGCTACAATAAATACCTCCTTTTGAAAATCCAAAGTACTTGCGCTCCCTTCTTGCCGTGGGGTTATTGGGGCGCACGTCTTGTTGATATATCTCTGTTACAGCTGTACGCGATAGGTTTAAAAATATGTAAACTAAGCCTTTTCTTTCTCTTTCACTAGAAACTGGTTGCTCAAATGAAGCAAGACCCACAGGTACAGAAACTTCTTTGACCTCTTGTTTAGCTTTGTTTTATAACCTGTACTAAACAGCTACACTACTAACATTGTGCAGCAATATTTAGGTTGGCTATTTGTTTGTCCATATTAAAGGCGCAATACAAGGCAGCATATATATTTTTTTTTAATATGGAAATGAAGCAGGGGGTCTCCGGAGCTGAACCCCGTTAATTTCAGGCCTGGGGACCCCATATTTCCAGAGATACACGCCTCTGAAGTAGGTGCCGATAGCCGTTTTCGGCTCAGCAAGCAGGGTTTTCAAGTTTTAAAGCTGGCACGTCACATGGGCCAATAGGAAGCCACACCGATGATGTCATGGCTTCCTATTGGCCCACAGGGCCTGAGAGCTCTGAATAGAGGATGGGAACCCTGGTAGACGAGGAGAGCATATATATATATATATATGCTCTCCTCGTCTACCAGGGTTCCCATCCTCTATTCAGAGCTATATATATATATATATTCTCTAAGGTTATTGGTTCACATGGATCCAGATCTGTGCTGGGTTTTCGTTCCTCTCCTAGAAGGCCACGTTATAAGAAACTAATCACTTCCTTCTCCTGGGCACTAGAATAGCCAGTGTAATTTGTAGAAGTAAAACATTAGGCCATGAATACAATTCCAGAAACCTGACACGAGGACTGAATGAAGTTGCTTTGATTTATTGACATTTTCCCTTCATTAGTGGCTACGTATTTAAACAGGGTCCTTTTTATATGAGAACAAACAGGTAGAAAAACAGAAAGCAAAAGATGCAGTTATTACCTTGAACATGGCAGCACAATTGTCTCCCCTCAAGCATTGTACAGTGAACACGCTGCTGCATAAATTCAGAGAAGCGGCAAAGTATAGTAACGTCAAGTTCATTTTTTTTAATAGATTTCCAAATAATGGCGCTGCTACCCACCACGGCTTGTGCCCACTGCCCTCTCGCCCACTAAAAACATCAACAGGGGAAACCGGTTATTTGTTGGGTTGTTGTGAAACATTTAATACGTTTGCAGCCATGAAGGGAGGATAGAATTGTAGTAGCCAGGTAAATCCTTTAGGGCAGGGGTGGCCAACTCCAGTCCTCAAGGGCCACCAACAGGTCAGGTTATTAGGATATCCCTGCGTCAGCACAGGTGGCTCAGTCAAAGACTGCATCCCCTGTGCTGAAGCAGGGATATCCTGAAAATCTGACAGCCCTTGAGGACTGGAGTTGGCCGCTCCTTTAGGGCAACACAGGAGATTATCCTAGATATAGTCACACAAACTATAAGGGAGTGGCAGGTCTTGTCTGCTGAAGCATAATGAAGTGCTCCCAGCGTGCTCCTTCCAATGTTCTCAGAACTTTCAGTGGACCAAGGAGAACCAGTCCACTTTGCTGTGTACGTTATATAATGTGTGCTCTAATGAAAGTGATTTTGAAGCATCATTGCTGGAGCTGTTCTGTCCCCCCCCCCCTGCATTTTGTCTCGTCAGAACGTGGACCTGAAGAAGCAGCTCCATGAACTCCAAGCCAAAATCACGTCTCTGAGCGAGAAGCAGGTAGGACCAGGAGGAGAGCGTTCTCCTTCCCACCGCGCCGGGTTTCCCACCCTGCTTTGCAGGAGGTGGTGCAGTATCTGTGCGGCGCTGGCCATACCTCTGACCCGAGCCGCCTGTGGCTGCGGACGTGACCTGGAGGGAAGATATGGGCGCGTCC
Organism: Ascaphus truei; assembly: GCF_040206685.1. Lineage (NCBI taxonomy): Eukaryota > Metazoa > Chordata > Amphibia > Anura > Ascaphidae > Ascaphus > Ascaphus truei. The sequence continues at coordinate 41,130,198 of NC_134494.1, forward strand.
TCCTCTCCCGAAGCTGTTGCAGAAATTCTTGGGGGTTGGGGACTTTTATGGGGGAGCTCTTTGCACAACAAAGGAACGATGGGATTTCGGGGTAACTGCTGAGCAAATTGTAGCATGTTTGTAATCACGTAAGTAGATAGTTTGCCATGTACATAGTGTGTGTCATACACACATCCCTTCTTACACGGCCAGCGCACACAATAGTGACACTGAAGGGAACTGCAGGTCATTTGATTTTTAAGTTGCTTTGTTAATTCATTGTTTATTTCAGGGTTCTCAACTCCAGTCCTCAAGACCCCATCCCCCCCCCCCCCCAACAGGTCAGGTTGTCAAGGTATCCCTGCTTCAGCACAAGTGGCTCAATCAGAGGCACAGTCAAAGACTGAGCCTGTGATTGAGCCACCTGCGCTGAAGCAGGGACAGATTGAGCCACCTGCGCTGAAGCTGGGATATCCTGAAAACCTGACCTGCTGGGGGGGTCTTGAGGGCTGAAGTTGAGCCCCCCCGCTTTATCTTGTTTCTCTGCATTACTTGTGATTGACCCAATCCGCTTCCTCTTCTCTCCCACATGTGGCTTTTAACTTCTCCGTGCAAATATTTACTACAGTTGCAGTTTCACTTTTTGCCCTTCTGGCTATAGCAGGAGGGAGATCTAGACGGTAGTTACAGATCTTTCCGCACAGTTTGGAAAAATTATAAATGTATCTTTCTTAATGAATTTTTGATTTGTGAAGGGGGTGTGGGGGGGGGGGGGGGTGTACTGCAGAACGCCACTGCTAATTTCCCTGACCTCCTCGGGAGTAAGGTGCGCGGTTTTGGTTTATTCTGATACGATTCCCTGACTCCGCTTCTGCTTGAGTAAGTGGCGGGGAGAATAACCCCTTTCCTGCAAGCGTCTTATCAGTCTTAGTGGCACAGGCAGAGTACAGGGGAGAAAAAGACAGCTCATATTTGCTGCCTTTTGCGATGGAGAACCCTTAGCATTTGTCTAGAAATTGGAACAGAAACTTTTGTCAGCCGACAGATGTTAGAGCACACCGGCGAATCACTCGTACCCTGTGCGTGGGAAGGTTTGGAAGACAACTGGTGCAAAGGTGCAGAATTTTGCTGCAAAAGGCTTGCCTGAGATGGGCTAATTCTGTGCACGAATTGCAGCTCTAAAAACCAGTGTCTGTAGACTAGGGGTGGCCAACTCCAGTCCTCAAGGGCCACCATGTATTGGGGATATCCCTGCTTCAGCACAGGTGGCTCAGTCCACTGTACCACCTGTGCTGAAGCAGGGATATCCTGAAAACCTGACGTGGTGGTGGCCCTTGAGGAAGGGAGTTGGCCATCCCTGCTCTAGACACTGGTGCTTTGACATACGGCAGTGTATCTCATGGTTATCCAGAATCTGCATAGTGGTACGACTTGCCTATAATATCACAATACATGATACACCTCCATTATGTCACGACATATCGCTCTGTGACCCTGCGTGCTGCTTTTTATAATGTGCCTGCAATCAGCGTAAACCTTGTACTAACTGTCTGATATACACGCATTTCTACGTTTAATTAATGCTTTCTGTTCTCGCTCGCATGCAGCACACAGAGCTGCCGGTAACATTGGATAATTGATACAAAACCACAATCATTTCTTCTATGTGTTTTCCTCCCAGCAGCGCTCATCGTGCATTTGTTTTTAAATGGGCTCAGTATGAGCGGTGTTTGATTTTCCCTGAAACGGTTCTTTTATCACCAAAGGTTTAAGGGTGGGACTTTTTTCCCCCCGTTTAGAAGTTGTTGCTTCTCTTCAGTAAGTTGCTCTTTATACCCGAGTTGTTCTTCATTTGGTATCAACACACCCTCAATTATCTTTTTGCTCTGACCGGCTTGTTCTGTTGCGCGATTTTAAGGAACATGCAAGCGAACACGGAGCTTCGCTGGTATTGCTGCGATAATCTGTATATTTGGGAAAGTTGTCTGTTCGCTATGCATTTAAGATATCTTAGCCACATTTTGCATGATGCTTCCGGTTTGGAAATTGGACACATTCTATTTTTAATTCTACGAGTTATTACAAATTCTCGAAGCAAGTCAGCCACTGGGTGCTGTGCCTGGTAGGCTATCTGCAACGTGACCTCATAACGCACATAGCCTGGTGGCAGATAAGGAGAATCCGATGGCTATAAAGTTTACACAGAAAGCAGACAAAGTGAGGAAGTCCGTTGGCGCGGAAAGAATTGGGGACATCGTAAGGTATTAAAGGAATGTAATGAGAGGGAGAGATGCAGGGGAGGGAGGAGGAGGGCAGGGGAGGGAGGAGGAGGGCAGGGGAGGGAGGAGGAGGGCAGGGGAGGGAGGAGGTTGGTTTCTTAGAATTCTCAACCAACGCTGGGTATATCCAGCTCGTAATATTATTAGGATTATGACTCCCTGTTGCATTACGGTTGTTTGTCTCTTGACTGTTACATCTTTTGTTTGTTGTGTTTTTCAGTTGTTGATTTGTTTACTGGGTAGATTTATTTTTTAGGGAACACTCTTGCATTGAATTTCTTTATCATTAGGAAAAATCTATTTGTAAAAGGTAATGTTGGAACAATAAAAACATGGTCTGCATGTCCCTTTTTTTCTTACGTTTCTAACTTGCCATTAAATTGGCCATGGAAATTAAGACCACTTAGTTTTTTAGTGTGTGTGTGTGTGTGTATATCTTTATTTATACACCATGTACATACCATAGCGCCTCACAGCAATAATACACGTGGCATAATAATATGAATAAGTTCTTCAGACATGAAAGTAACAATAGGAAAAGGGGTCCCTGCCCCAAGGAGCTTACAATCTAACCCGTCACTACCCTGATCCATACAAACTTGCTAGTCGTGATAGATCGTGATAGTGAAGAAGTAATACGTTTGAAAGAAAAATGAGTAAGGGCAAAATATCGGGCAGTTAAGCTGGTTCAAACACGTAGTACTACACCAGGGGCGGCTAATTCCAGCCCTCAAGGGCCACCAACAGGTCAGGTTTAGGCATATCCCTGCTTCAGCACAGGTGGTTCAGCCACCTGTGCTGCAGCCGGGATATCTTTAAAACCTGACCCGTTGGTGGCCCCGGATGGCTGTAGTTGGCCGCCCGGCCCCACGCCATGCTACAGAAGAAGGTACTTTTGTGCGACGTCTCCTTAACGTCTCTTCTTTCCTCTCGTCTCACACCGCCACAAACCGCATTGTGCACCAGATTGAATGATTTAAACTTCCCATCAAATTCACAGTTTCCACAATTTCTAATGGCAGCCTAATTTTAATAGCATAGCGGCAGTCGTTTTTGTAGACCAGAAACAATGCATCTTTGCCTGCCTGTTACCATGGCGGAGTCCCTTTTCTGCTGCATTTGGCAATGCCGCGCTTTTCAAATTCGATCGTTCCTCTCTGGAGAGATCCATTGCTGAACAATTGCTTCCCAGGGAAATTAAAATGGCCGCTGCCATTAAAACAATAAGAGCTGCCACGGTAGCAGCCGACGCTGTGAAATAATAAATGCATGAATACTGCAAAGAGCAAGAACTAGCAATATAAACGAAGTTTGTTTTTGCTTTTTGTTTTTTGGGGGGGAGATCACTAGAGGTGGGATTCGTGGGAGTGAATTTTCCTCCTAAATCCGACCCCCATGGATGGATTATAATAGGGGGAGGGGTATATAAATAGGGCTAGATCCGAGCCCCATGGATGGATTATAATAGGGGGAGGGGTATATAAATAGGGCTAGATACGAGAACCCGAGCCCCATGGATGGATTATAATAGGGGGAGGGGTATATAAATAGGGATAGATCCGAGATCCCGAGGCCCACGGATGGGTTATAATAGGGGGAGGGGTATATAAATAGGACTAGATCCGAGATCCCGAGCCCCACGGATGGATTATAATAGGGGGAGGGGTATATAAATAGGACTAGATCTGAGATCCCGAGCCCCATGGATGGGTTATAATAGGGGGAGGGGTATATAAATAGGACTAGATCTGAGATCCCGACCCCCCCATGGATGGATTATAATAGGGGGAGGGGTATATAAATAGGACTAGATCTGAGATCCCGAGCCCCACGGATGGATTATAATAGGGGGAGGGGTATATAAATAGGACTAGATCTGAGATCCCGACCCCCCCATGGATGGATTATAATAGGGGGAGGGGTATATAAATAGGACTAGATCTGAGATCCCGACCCCCCCATGGATGGATTATAATAGGGGGAGGGGTATATAAATAGGGCTAGATCTGAGAACCCGAGCCCCACGGATGGGTTATAATAGGGGGAGGGGTATATAAATAGGGCTAGATCTGAGATCCCGAGCCCCACGGATGGATTATAATAGGGGGAGGGGTATATAAATAGGACTAGATCCGAGATCCCGAGCCCCACGGATGGATTATAATAGGGGGAGGGGTATATAAATAGGACTAGATCTGAGATCCCGAGCCCCACGGATGGATTATAATAGGGGGAGGGGTATATAAATAGGGCTAGATCCGAGAACCCGAGCCCCACGGATGGATTATAATAGGGGGAGGGGTATATAAATAGGACTAGATCTGAGATCCCGACCCCCCCATGGATGGATTATAATAGGGGGAGGGGTATATAAATAGGACTAGATCTGAGATCCCGAGGCCCACGGATGGATTATAATAGGGGGAGGGGTATATAAATAGGGTTAGATCTGAGATCCCGAGCCCCATAGATGGATTATAATAGGGGGAGGGGTATATAAATAGGACTAGATACGAGAACCCGAGCCCCATGGATGGATTATAATAGGGGGAGGGGTATATAAATAGGGCTAGATCTGAGATCCCGAGCCCCACGGATGGATTATAATAGGGGGATGGGTATATAAATACGGCTAGATACGAGAACCCGACCCCCCCATGGATGGATTATAATAGGGGGAGGGGTATATAAATAGGACTAGATCTGAGAACCCGAGCCCCATGGATGGATTATAATAGGGGGATGGGTATATAAATAGGGCTAGATACGAGAACCCGACCCCCCCATGGATGGGTTATAATAGGGGGAGGGGTATATAAATAGGACTAGATCTGAGATCCCGACCCCCCCATGGATGGATTATAATAGGGGGAGGGGTATATAAATAGGACTAGATCTGAGATCCCGACCCCCCCATGGATGGATTATAATAGGGGGAGGGGTATATAAATAGGGCTAGATCTGAGATCCCGAGCACCACGGATGGATTATAATAGGGGGAGGGGTATATAAATAGGGCTAGATCCGAGAACCCGTGGCCCATGGATGGATTATAATAGGGGGAGGGGTATATAAATAGGGCTAGATCTGAGAACCCGAGGCCCACGGATGGATTATAATAGGGGGAGGGGTATATAAATAGGGCTAGATCTGAGAACCCGAGGCCCATGGATGGGTTATAATAGGGGGAGGGGTATATAAATAGGGCTAGATCCGAGAACCCGAGCCCCACGGATGGATTATAATAGGGGGAGGGGTATATAAATAGGACTAGATCTGAGAACCCGAGGCCCACGGATGGATTATAATAGGGGGAGGGGTATATAAATAGGGCTAGATCTGAGAACCCGTGGCCCATGGATGGATTATAATAGGGGGAGGGGTATATAAATAGGGCTAGATCTGAGAACCCGAGGCCCACGGATGGATTATAATAGGGGGAGGGGTATATAAATAGGGCTAGATCTGAGAACCCGAGGCCCATGGATGGGTTATAATAGGGGGAGGGGTATATAAATAGGGCTAGATCCGAGAACCCGAGCCCCACGGATGGATTATAATAGGGGGAGGGGTATATAAATAGGACTAGATCTGAGAACCCGAGGCCCACGGATGGATTATAATAGGGGGAGGGGTATATAAATAGGGCTAGATCCGAGAACCCGAGGCCCATGGATGGATTTGAGAGAAACCGTGTGCTCAAGTGGATGAAATCTGACTTTGGATTTCAGCGTGGGGGTCGGATTTGGCCTTAATATACCAGGGAAATCCGTGGGTCAGATTCTGACCGGTTCGGCTATCTCTAGTGACCACAATCAGGTTAATTGTAGATCAAGTACTTGTTGGTGTCTTTGAAGACGTATATGCAATGATAGTTTATTCCCGGAGCGTTCATGTATTCAGGAGACTGGGGCCTCTTTGTTCATCTAGAGCAGGGGTGGGCAACTCCTGTCCTCAAGGGCCACCAACCGGTCAGGTTTTGAGAAAATCCCTGCTTCAGTACAGGTCAAAGACTGAGCCACTGATTAAGCCACCTGTTCTGAAGCAGGGATTTCCCGAAAACCAGACCTGTTGGTGGCCCTTGAGGACTGGAGTTGGCCGTCCCTGCTTTAAGCTGCCAAAGCCTGTTTAGCTATTGCAAAGTAACACTACAATCTGTTCTGCAAGACCCGCTTAACAACCCAACATGGAAAGAATAGCGGAAATAACCTTGATGTGCTGCGCTTGTGAAGTAATGAAGCCTTTTCAGTGTGTGGAGCAGAACTCCATCTGTTTGCAGAGAGGAAGCCTGACCCTCTCTTGTCTTTTTGAGAAGTTAACATTTTGATTCCAGGCTGGTACATTTCCTGCACCTCAGTGAAGTCTGCAGCCTTGTGCAGGCCAGTTTTGTGGTAACAGACTCGGTCTGTCTGTGCTTCGAGCTAACCTTGTGCAAGGCCCCTTTTCTGCGTGATTAGAAATGTCTTTGTCAAAGTGGCGCGTATCTCTACGCGGACAAGCACTCTGTTTCCCGCGAGCTTGTGAGACGCAGAGAGCACCATTTGTGTATCAATATTCTATGAACGGGAATTTAGGAGCTTTGTAAATATGATGGCTTGCAGAATCTGCTTATGACATGGTCGGTGTTTTTATCTTCTATTTCGCTGTAAGGAGGTTTGGGAGAGAGATGGATATATAGATATATATTCTACATATTGTACATATTATACCTCTTATTTTCCTCTGGTTCCACGCCAGCAAAGTTCAAGCTGGTCAGAGCTCAAGCTGGTCAGTCCAAAGGATGGAAAGGCTGTCCTTAAATGGGTTGCTGGTTTAGTGTTATCACAGTTTAAATGTGACAGACATGTCAGATGTAACGGGTTTGGGTGACTAATGACTTGGCTGTACTAACCCAGGGGGGCTTAACTCCAGTCCTCAAGACGTCCCAACAGGTCAGGTTTTGAGGATATCCCTGCTTCAGCACAGGTGGCTCAATCAGAGGCTCAGTCTTCGACTGAGCCTCTGATTGAGCCACCTGTGCTGAAGCTGGAATATCCACAAAACCTGACCTGTTGGAGGGATCTCGAGGACGGGAGTTGAGCTCCCTGCATTGACCCATGTCACAGCGGCAGTACTGAGTGTGTCGCTGCTTTATTTAGTAGGGTGGAAAACGTTGTTTTGGGCAATTGCAGTGTCCTTTCTGTTTTGCTTTCTACATGTAAAGCAGAAGTGGTGATACCTGCTATATTTATACATTTTATATTTATACATATTCGACATGTCACACATTTCTTCTTACTTCCTTCTATAATCAACCCTCTCTATCCACCTTTAAGACCCAACTCCAAACACCTGCTTAACGAAGCATATGAGTAGCACCGTGGCTGATACTATACACCCCATACATAAAGCTTGGCCCCCTGCAGACGCACTTACCAGAACGCCCTCCTACTGTCTCTGTACATTCTTCCTACCTACCCATTAGATTGTAAGCTCTTCGGAGCAGGGACTCCTTTTCCTAATGTTACTTTTATGTCTGAAGCACTTCTCCCCTTTATGTGTTATTTGTATTATTTGCTATTTATATGATTGTCACGTGTATTACTGCTGTGAAGCGCTGTGTCACTTAATGGCACTATATAAATAAAGACATCAATACAATAATGGCAAAGGAGCTGAAATATACAACGAATGTTCCCTGTAATGTGTGTGAGTTTTACACTTGTCCTATACCATAAATAAACCCATTAAATCCCCCAATCACATGAAAATGTTATGGGACTTTCCCCAAATTTGTATCCTCGCCTTATAATTCTGTCTGCACATTTGTGTTTAAAACTGCTTCAGCAGAGCATCCCCACAATGCATTGCACAGGAACACGGTTAAACACATTGAATAATTTAGTCTGATTGACTGATCTGATTCTGAGCAGGAAGTAATATAGCGCTACCATGCATCAAGTGGGCTGTAGTTTTGAATGTTGAAAATTAGAGCTTATTCCATATAAATGTGATTGTGTTTACACCGGGGCGGCCAGTCCTCAGGGGCCACCAACAGGCCAGGATTTCCGGATATCCCTGCTTCAGCACAGGTGGTTCAATCGAAGACTGAGCCACTGATTGGGCCACCTGTGCTGACGCAGGGATAACCGGAAAACCTGGCCTGTTGGTGGCCCTTGAGGACTGGCGTTGGCTGCCCCTGTGTTGGAGGTACATACAGTGTTTTGTAATTTGCAGACAGCTTACTGATCGAACGCACCAAATCTAACTGTTTTTAGTGGCCACGTGGGCAGTTATTTTCCAAGATGCGTGACCTAATCATGGACGTGTCCTGCAGGGTGCAAACCCTCCAGCTTTCACTCCCAGCACCACACCTGGTGACATATGGCTTTTTTTTAATTTAAAGCTGCAGTTCAGTCTTTTTTTTATTTTTATTTTTTTATTTATTTTTTTACTTCAATAGTTTCATGTGGGCAATCTCTAATTACCTAAAGAACTGCATAGCCGCCGGTCAATTCGTTCCCCGTCTATTGATCGGCAAAGTTTGGCGACATCTTTAAATATGGGGAATGTAAATCGTTGCTGTAGGAACAAGCGTGCTTGTTAAAATGGAATACAAGAAAATTGGTCTTTCAAAGTTGTTTTTTTTTTTTAAACAGAAAATGCTAAAAGTATTTTTTCTTACTACAGAACTGATTTATTAAAAAAAAAACACACATGCAGGATATTGCCTGAACTGCAGCTTTAAGTCCAGATATGAGATCTTTATGTAGATTAAATAATGTATAGGATACCCGTTTATCTATTTACAGCAAATTAAAGAGGCAACCCAAGCAGCTTAAAAAATATCTTTTTTTTAGTTCTAATATATGCAGCCTTTGATTACTTTTATTGAAAACGAATTACCTAAGCTATCAATCGATTGGTTCTCCCGTGATCGATCAGCAAAATCATGTTTCCCAGGGTTCACTAAATGGCCGCCTTCCAGTTTCAAATCAATCCTTCAGTCAGTGTAACTCAGCAGCTACAATGTATTCTTGTATTACTAAGGTAACATTATCTATTGTTACAGTTTGCAGCTCAAAGTGCTGGGAACATTGGCAACACATGATCCTAAACAGGAAAATGTTACAAAGCTCTTGCGCTGCTGGGGAGGTGGGATAAAGCCTGCTATAGAAATCACAGGATGCTCAGTATATTCAAACTCATTAAAAATGGCAGTAAGAGTTGCGTTTTAAAATTTAAAAAAATCAGTAATTATTATCTAATACTACAGAAAGGATTTATTTAAAAACCCACACGTAGGATATTGCTTGGATTGAGCCATTAACCTCTAACACAGCGGTGCGCAGACTGGGTGGCGCGCACCCCAGGGGGCGGGAGATTTGTCTTGGGGGGCAGGGGGGTTGCGGGCGGTTTCAGAGGTCCAGCGCTCTTCCCCAAGGCATTGAATGCCGGGGGATTGCGTGAGGCCCCTGCAACACTCCACTTACCTTGATTCAGCCGGCGGTGTGACGCGTCGCCATGGCAATGCGGCGTCAAATGACTCCGCCGCGGGACCATGTGACGTGACATAAGCCATCGCCATGGCAACGCGGCGTCAATTGACTCTGCGGGGTCATGGCATGAGTCACATGACCTCCGCGCGCCGGGAAGCATGGTGGGGGGAGGGGGGGTGCGTGAGCACCAGGGGATCAGGCAGGGGGGGCACAGCGCGAATAGTTTGCGCACCCCTGCTCTAACAACGGGTGATTTGTTGGTCTTTTTACCAGTACATATGTGTCTATTTTTAAAGCAATGAAAAACGATTAAAAGAAGCAGCGTGTTTTTTACTTTGGGCCGTGGAGACCCCTAAGTGGGCTGCAGTAATGTTACCCAACTGTGAGTTTATTATAATGGTTTAGGAATGTAGAGTCTTATTTTATTCAAGGGCAGCACTGCAGGATACCAGCGTTCGCTTAAAAATACATAGAAAGAGACTTGAAATATTTATAACTGAAGTCATGTTGGGTGCAGATGTGGCCAGAATCTGCTGGTTGTCACTGTTCTGATTTGGCAAGGTATGTGTATAATGTCTTTCAACTTTAAGCAGATAAGTTCTTGGTACGTTGGGCATATGGTTGTATGGACGAACAAAGATCAAAGTGGTATAGAAACGTGCCTTATTACAACTTGTGGGGTGAACGGCATCATTTTAAGAGCACGGAGCCTGGTTTGGCTTGGTTATACAATCGTCTGTGTCTATTTAAAAACGCAACTGTGGTCGTAACCGTGAGCGCTCTTCTCACGCAGTGACGGCGATTTCGTTGAGAGGTTTTCCTACTGTATTGAATGATATTTTGGGAGAGCAATGTAAAACTCTGCTTCTAGGGCAGGGGTGCTTAAGTCCAGTCCTCAAGCCCCCCTCCTTCCCCCCAACAGGTCAGGCTTTCAGGATATCCCTGCTTCAAGGTGCACAGGTGGCTCTGTTTGTGGCTTAAGCAGGGATATCCTGAAAACCTGACCTGTTGGTGGCCCTTGAGGACTGGAGTTGCCCACCTCTGTTCTAGGGCGTGTTTGCCTCGAGTTCACGGTGTCCCAGAAGATATAGCCGCATTACATCCTCCTGCTTGCCACTCGGTGGCCTGCAGCGTGACATAACCTAGTGTGCTGCAACAAAGGGGTTAATCGGGCTATATAATTCTCATCCCGTGCATATGAATGGAGAACTGCAGGCAGGAGGTTTCGTGACAGCTGCAGTGGTGACTGTGTGAGTATGAAGAAGGATAAAGAACGGAGCCAGACACCTTCCATGTGTCTGACCTTTACACTCTAAGCGAGGCGAGGTCACGACCCTCCAGATGGTTCCCAAAGCAAACTCCAACCAGTTCACCAACCAATTTTGACCAGTATATTGTATTAGTCCGGCTAACGGTAACATTCAGTAACATTCAGCTTTCATTTCATGTAGGGGGGAGCAGTTACTTTTTGAGGGACTCGATACATTGAAGCCCAGGAGCAAATAACAGTTCATGCCTAAAGTTTTCAAGGTGTAGACTGAGTCAAGGTGGGACAGTATGACTGAGCCAGCTGTGCTGAAGTAGGGATGTCTTGAAACCCTGGCCTGTTTGCGGCCCTCGAGGGCTGGAGTTGTGCCGGCCTGGTGTAGATGATCTTTGCATTCGCTGTTATATTTTCATCAGCTGTATGTTGATAATCATAAAGTTGCCAGTAGGTGGCTTTCCTTGGCGTATACGTTGTTGTAATGTGGTAACACATCATTTCGATGTTTTCTATGCTTCTTTTGCAGCTAGTAATACATTGTGGAAAGTATGGCTGGGCCCTTTTTTTTTTTTTACTCGTGATTTGGTTCTGAACAAACTGTGTTTTTTTTTTGTTTTTGGGTGTGGGTTTGGTTCTAAAATGTTTTGGGTTTTGTCTCTGGTTTTGCCAAACTCCCATGTGTGAGTTTGGAATTTTACCAAATTATTATTAATTTATTTATAAAATGTGTTACCAAGAGGTAATACATTGAGAGTTATCTCTCGTTTTCATGCATGTCCTGGGCACAGAGTTATGATGAGTAAGCTCTTTGGATCAGGGACTACTCTCCCGAAATGTTACTTTTATGTCTGAAGCACTTATTCCCATGATCTGTTATTTGTATTTATATGATTGTCACGTATATTACTGCTGTGAAGTGCTATATACATTAATAGTGCTATATACAGACAGACATACATACAGACAAATACATACAAATACATGGTTACAACTACAGGCATACCCCGGTTTAAGGACACTCACTTTAAGTACACTCGCAAGTAAGTACATATCGCCCAATAGGCAAACAGCAGCTCACGCATTCGCCTGTCAGCACGTCCTGAACAGCAATACCGGCTCCCTACCTGTACCGAAGCTGTGCGCAAGCGGGGAGACTATGGAGCCTGTTACAAATGTGTTATTTACATCAGTTATGCACGTATATGACGATTGCTGTACAGTACATGCATCGATAAGTGGAAAAAAGGTAGTGCTTCACTTTAAGTACATTTTCGCTTTACATACATGCTCCGGTCCCATTGCATACGTTAATGCGGGGTATGCCAGTACATAGTTGCATTAAGTGTTAAGTAGGGTTATACATTATGTACAAGACGTTGCATGCACAATTATGGAAAATAAAACTCCCAAGATAAGAGGGAAAATGCTAGAATAGCATAATAAAGCATGAAAAATGCTTAAAATAAGTATGATCTCATAAAAACTATTCTGAATTGTTTTGGTTCTAAATTATTTGGGGGTTTTGGTTCCAAAAATCTTAAAGGTTTTGTTTTTGTTTTTGGAATGTAAACTACTTGTATTATTATTGTGAATAGAACAAGATGAGGTATTTAGAGATATCCAAAACTGCTACACAGCTTTACCACGATAGGCTGGTATTTTACTATGTATTAGAATTAATAAACCAGATCTCCATTCATCTCTTTAGTGCTGAGGGAATGTGCATGTTTGATGTTCCACACAAGAGTTGACATATATTGGCAACTACTTTAATAGTGAAGTCTGTGATATAAACGACCAGCTAACTGTGCAGTCTCGCATCCCACCGTGTACTTGGGAAATACAAGCATCCGGAACGTGCTCGTCATGTAGCTGGTAAAATGTGTCTTACTTCAGTATCGCTGGCTTAAATGCCTTTGCTTTTATACTGAATGAAAATACATTTGTGGGAGCTGTTGCCATCGCTGTCTCTTCACACACTGGAGAAATGTCTGCAAGAAAACTCCCCCACCAATGGTACAGTCCCCCCCCCCCCCCCCACCCCTGCTGTGTGCCAGCATTTCTGCTGTTGGTGTTCACTGGTGTGTATAAATTTAGTGAAGTGCAAACACAACTGAAAAGGAATCAGAACAGGGAATGGGGTTTGGCATTCCACAAACAAATCCATTAATATTTCATTCTGATATTCATGTGTGCAAAGAACTGTCAGATCCAGGCAATGTACTTGCCTTTAAAAAAAAAAAAAAAAGAAGAAAATTCAGTATTGGAAGGGTTAATTGGTTCTTTAAATCCATCCTAGTTGAACTTGTAATCGGAGTACCAGATTGTGTAACCCAGGAGAGGCCAACTACAGTCCTCAAGAGCTACCACCAACAGGTCAAGTTTTCAGGATATCCCTGCTTCAGCACAGGTGACTCAATCAGTGGCGCAGTCGTGGGTGAGCCAGCTGTGCTTAAGCAGGGATATCCTAAAAACCTTAGGCACGTTCTATAGTGCCGGGCGCGTGCTACGCCGTGCGCGCGCGCTGAATTTTAGTTGGCTGACGTGAGTCAGCCCTTCTACACACGGGGCGCGCACGGCAGGGAGAAGGGAGCCGACAGACAGCGGCGAAGACGGGGAGAATCATCTTTTCATTCCGCTATCGATGTGTGTGTGTGTGTGTGTGTGTGTGTGTGTGTGTGTGTGTGTGTGTGTGTGTGTGTGTGTGTGTGTGTGTGTGTGTGTGTGTGTGTGTGTGTGTGTGTGTGTGTGTGTGTGTGTGTGTGTCAATGATTGCAGAACTAAAAAAAAAAAATATTAAACTTTTTTTTTTCTTTAAATTTTTTTATTTAGGACTTCCTTTCACTCACACAACCCATGCACACACACATACTCACACATACATACACACACATACATACATACACACATACACACACATACACATACACATACACATACACACACACACACACACACATACATACACATACACACACATACACACATACACATTGCCTGCAGCTCCCGGCTCTATAAACAGGAAAAGCATGCGGCACATGCACGCGCGTTCGCATAGGCACGCACGGCCGCATGCTGTATATAACAGCCCTTACCTGTTGGTGGTTCTTGAGGACTGGAGGCTGCTATCTCTGGTGTAACCACATCAATGAATGTAATGGGCCTAAAATAACTCCGGTGTGTCAGAGTTTGTAAATGTGTCTCTCGTAGTTTTTCGCAAATATTTTCCCTAGCGGAACTATTTTTGGAAGCCGGTTTTGGTCTCACTAAGTTTACTAGAACGCTCTCACCCCTTGTAAAAGCAACGGCTTGTGTTTGCAGCGTTCCTCAATTAAATCCTCGTTCTCCAAACTGCCTCCCAAACAGCATTGTTTTAGCCATAATAATGTGAACATGTTAAATGAGAGACAAAGCGGGATAACCCGGGATGTGGTTGTGTGTCGCCGTTGAATGACTTGTCCAAAGAAACACGTAGAGACTTCTGAACGAGTTGCCTGTTGGAGGAACAAAGCTGTCAGGGTACACTGCTCTTACTCCGTACGTGTGGCCAAGATTTCTACGGGCGGCGGGCGATGTGAGCAGTGATCAGTGACGAGACCATCACGTGGAATGAATAAACGTGGCTGCAGCGTTTGTGACGACACGCCCAGGAAGGCGTTTTGGTTCCTCAAAGCTGTTTTGTAAGCCGGGTGGTTTCTGCAGTGCAGCACGGGCTGTCTTTAGTGCGGCGATGTTGGCCCTGATCTTGTTGGGTCATTCTTTGGGCGGGTGACAGAAGTGGGACTTGTTTGTTGTTGTAATATTGAAAAGGGAAATATTCCTATTTTGTGTTATGCGTCTTGTCCGTGGCGACACTTTTTTTTGCTGGTGTGGTTATGTCAGGTCCCGCAAGTCTTTGCCTAAAATGTGGGTTTCCTGTTCATGCTTTACGGTGGGGCCTTTTTGAAGTTGCAGACCAAGCAATATCCTACTTGTGTTTTTTTTTGTTTGTTTTTAAATAAATAAATCAGTTCTGTACTATGAGAAAATACTTATAGCATTTTTTTTTTCATTTTAAACGGCTCTGGATGGCATTTTTAATGTATTATAATGTAACGAGCATTTTTTTGTTTCTATAGCAACTATTTACAAAGTCACATCCCCTTCCTCTTCTGAAAAAGGGTCTGCCACACCCCTTTTTGTGCCCTGTCTCCTCTCTAGCAGTGCACCAATTGTATATAGTGGGCTGCCTGGTCACATGATCCTCTCCATAGAACCGTGCATCTTTGGTTCTCGTCTGCTGCACTGACAGCCATTTAGTGAACACCCGAGCAGAATCTTCGCCGATCGATCTGAAATTTAGCTAATTACTTATCATTGTGTGGATTGTATTGATGGACATATTAAATGGGGCAGGGGAGCAGCTTGGGCTGCTGATTTAAACCGAAGTGCACATTTTATATATGATACAATTCCTGTTTCAGTTTTGCCACCAGTCACTGTCTCGTTTATTCTCGTCGGTGATCAGTGGCCACGATGTTTGAGGAACGAGGAGATGTTTTAGCAGACATGGCTGCATTGCATTCACAGTTGTAGTAACTTCTCTCTGAGGGGTGTTTGGTTGGATGGTCTCGTGGAAGTCGTAGTCTGTACCTACAACGATAAGTCTAGTACTCACCTAATACGCCATAAAACAGAAAGGTACAAATACTGTATTTAATTCGCTGAACCTAACACACAGTTCTGTAGCTTTATTCTTAAACTATCTACATAACTGTATATTGGAATTAAAAATACATTGTCCAGGGAATTTGTGACCATCTAGTTAAACCTCCTACACGGGGTTGGGGAATAAAAACACACAGGAACCTCGCATAGCTGAGAATTTAGGGCAGGGGCGCTCAACTCCAGTCAAGCCCCCCCAACAGGTCAGGTTTTCAGGATATCCCAGCTTCAGCACAGGTGGCTCAGATTGAGCCAGCTGTGCTGAAGCTGGGATATCCTGAAAACCTGACCTGTTGGGGGGATCTTGAGGACTGGATTGGAACCCTCCTGGTTTAAAGCGCTTGCTTCCACGAGCCTCTCATTTCCACTTTGTTGCTGCCTTTGTGAATAAGTCAGGATGTCGCATGTGTTTGAAATGGTAGCGTGTGTGTGTGTGTGTGTGTGTGTGTGTGTGTGTTATCAGCCCTGGAAAATCCCAAGATCTGCGGGATGTGAGGATTAACGTGCATTAGTCAGATCAGCGTACTTCCCAGCAATGCTTGTCGGGTCCCTACTGCATCTGCACAATAAAAATCCCTTTTATTTGGATTGCTTGTTGCTGTTTGGCAGGGAGCGCTAACCCTGGAGTAACATTGTAACCGTTTTATTGAACTTGATTCTAGCGAACATTGACATGACAAACATCGGGCTGCATTTGCCACTATTCCTGCTATATTGTATTGTGGCGTTGACTATGCATTTGATTGCAAATACAGCAGGGAAATCTAAAGTGGTGTTCCTCCTTTTTAAAGCAGCAAAACATGTGAATTCTTATGGGTTTTTTTTTAAATAATTCTGCTCCGTAGTATTAGATAATAGAGACTGTTTTTGAAGTGAAACTTCTTTAGCAGCACCTACCACATGAGAAAAATGCAGTGCCAGGGAATGGAGTTGGTGGGAACGGAAGTCAGTGGTGACGGAAGTGACGTCACTGCTGGCAGGAGAGGCCGTCGGCAACATTCACTGTCACTGACTATTGGCAGCTGGTGACACAGACACACACTCCCCCTCGCTCTCTCACACACACACTGACTGACACACACACACACTGACTGACTGACACACACACACACACACACACACACACACACACACACACACACACACACACACACACACACACTGACTGACACACACACACAAGGAATTCAGCTACTGTAAATATAGAAGTGCAAATAGCTAAAACACACGTTCTAAGTCAAACTTCTTTGCATTTTTGGCACTGAAATTGTGTTTTGATTATTAATTAAAAACATCACCATTACAAATACAATTACAGTGACAAAAGACAAAGAAGTTTCTCTTAAAATGCGCGTGATCAGCACACATACAATTTTTTTCTTTATTCACTCTTAATGCCATTTTATTAAATTCTATTTTTACAAATTATAATTAGGATGGGGGGGATGGGATACAAAAATATAAAGGGATGGGAAGGGGGGGGGGGGTACATTTCCATACTTTTTTTTGTACAAAATACAATGTGCAAACAGCGAAACTTTGCTGTAAATACCTTAGCATCTTAGTTCTATATTCGCTACACCCAGACTAGGCTTCCATTAGGGATCACTGCCCATTCCCATCACGGTAAATCACCCATGGATCCCAAATCGACACACTGTTGTAACTGTCCTGGATCAAACGGGTAAGTTTCTCCATCATCATGATATAGTTTAGTTTATTTTTGACAGCTGTTATTGTTGGGGGATCATTTTGCTTCCAGTGTCTAGCTATAGTCACTTTGGCCGAGGCTAAAATGTGTATTATCAGCTTGTTCATGTTCCTCTCTATGTCCTCAGCTGGTCTCAAAATTAATATAGTTTCTATATTCCATGGATAATCTAGTCCCTTGACTCTCCTTATTAGTTTCCTTATTTCCCCACAGAATATGGTTATCTTGGGGCAAGCCCACCAAATATGTTTGAATGTGCCTATTTGGCCACAATTTCACCAGCATAGGGGGGAGGTGGTTGGAAAAAACGAGTGGAGCCTGGCCGGAGTGTTATACCCCCTGTGTATAATTTTCAGGTTCCTTTCCTGAACTGCCGAGCATCGAGACGACCTGGCTGATATCTCATAGATGTCCTCCCACTCCTCACTATCTAGCGGTCGTCCGATATCGTTTTCCCAGTCTAGAATATTTGACCATTGGTTTGAGTGATCAGAGCTTGACACAGCTGTGCTATTGTCCCTTTATGATATTGCCTTGCTAGATAAAGATCCTCAAATGTAGATAATTGCCTAAAAATATCTTGTTTTGTTTCAATTGAAGCGACATAGTGTCTCAGCTGAAAATATTGATACAGGTGCATATTTGGCAAAACAAACGCTTCCCTAACTTCTTGGAACGTCTTAATTCTATTTTTTTTTTAGAATATCTCTTAAGTTTTCGTAGTCCCTTTTCTCTCCATACCTTATACACTTTTGACTGGAGGGCTGGTGTGAACTCGGGTTTAGGAGTGATTGGTGTCGGGGGTGAGGGGATGGACGAGATAGACTGACTCTGCAGACCTTGTCCCATATTTTTAAAGAATGCAAAATGACTGGTTGGATCTTGGTTAGGTCGGGCCTAAGCTCTTTTTTTTATTTTAACCACAGTAATGTTGCCATATCTGGCGTCTCGGTCTCGACCCTCTCTATATCCACCCATGGCTTTATACCTTCTTCTAGCGACCAATATATTAGTGGACTTAGTCTGGCGGCTTTGTAGTATTTGATCAAGTCTGGTTGGGACAATCCCCCTAATAATGTTGGCAGCACCATTCTTTTTTTCTTTATTCTACACTTTCTACCCTTCCATATAAATGTAATAATTTTTTTTATTTTTTTTTTTCAACTTCAAATTTTGTATTGAATTTTACCATATCAAACAAAACATCGCATATTCAGAAATTTCAAACGTGGAACAAAAAAAAAACACTCATCAAAATTGTAACATGCTATCTGTTTGTAAACAAACAAAAACAAAAGACAAACAAACAAAAAAATAGGCGGGGGGATGGGGAATAACAGGTGTGGGGGATGGGGAATGGGGAATAACAGGTGTGGGGGATGGGGAATAACAGGTGTGGGGGATGGGGAATAACAGGTGTGGGGGATGGGGAATAACAGGCGGTGGGGATGGGGAATAACAGGTGTGGGGGATGGGGAATAACAGGTGGGGGGATGGGGAATAACAGGTGTGGGGGATGGGGAATAACAGGTGTGGGGGATGGGGAATAACAGGTGTGGAATCTCTGCTTCTGAAAATTTTTGTTATTTCTTGCTCCAGTTCCTTTGTTTTTTTGTGGAACTGCGACTGGTAAAACCTGGAATAAATACAGCTTTCTGGGCAGTAAATTCATTTTTACCGAGGTTATTCTCCCTGACCATGAGATTTGGTATCCGCTCCAAACTTTTAAATGCCCTTTTCAGTTCTTTAATAAGTCCAGGGTAGTTAGCTCCATAGAGTCCCTCATATTTTCCCATAATATACACCCCTGCATATTTTATTTTATCTGACTTCCATTTAATGGGGATTTTTTTTTTTATATCTACTTTATCTGCAATGGGAAAGTGTAGGCTTAAAGCCTCTGAATTGGTGTGGTTTATTTTAAAATGTGATAGTTTGCCAAACTATTCTAACAGATGTCTTAATGATATTTTTGGATTAGTGAGTGAGTGTTGGACATTGTCTGCGAACAAAGATACCTTGTATTCTTTGTCGCCAATTGTTACACCTTTTATCACGGGGTTTAACCTGATTTTGGATGCTAGGGCTTCAATAAAAAGGGCAAACAATAAAGGAGATAAAGGACACCCCTGACTAGTGCCATTTGTTATTTGAAAAGGTGCTGATGTATAGCCTGAGGTGCGCACTGTAGCTGTCGGGTTCGAGTATAAAGTCTGTACCCCCTTGATAAATCTTTCATGTGTCCCTATTTTGCTCAATATTTGGAACATAAATGGCCATGCTACTCTCACAGGCCTTTTCCGCGTCTAGCCCCAGGATCAGAGTTGGAGTTTGACTTGTATTGCTGTTGTGGATAATATTTATAACTCTGTACCAGTGTGTTCAGAACTTTATTTAAAGGCGTTGCCAGTATTTTTGCAAAAAGTTTGATATCTGTGTTGATCAGTGAAATGGGCGTATAGCTCGGGCATAACATTGGATCTTTCCCTTCTTGGGGATTACGATTATTGCTGCTTTCAGCATTTCTTTGGGAATCTCTCCACCCTTTAGAATACCATTGAACAATCTAACTAGATACGGCTTCAGAATAGCTTCGAATTTTGTATAATCTAGATTTGAAAACCCATCTGGGGCCTTAGAGTTTTTGAGGGCCTTATCCCAAGGGTGAAGAAATGAAAATGGCGGTGGGCCGAACCTTATTGCAAGAAAAAATGACCATTGTTGGAAAAAGATGGTTCTCGACTGCATTCCCTTGAGGACCAAGAATAAGATGGAGGGATGAAATAAGACAATGTGTTTGAGCGACGTGGAGAAGAGGGGCTGTAACCACAATACCTGGGAGATCCTAGTGTGTGTGTGTGTGTGTGTGTGTGTGTGTGTGTGTGTGTGTGTGTGTGTGTGTGTGTGTCGGTTAAAAAAATCTACCATGGCAAGATATCTTGTTAAACTGCATTTTGTGCTCAAATGATTTAAGGGGGAGTATGATGGAACTGACCCTCGTAAAGTTCATTTCCGAATGTTTGTAGTGCTAATTTTGAAGGTGACACTGTGCCTGTAATATAGTTGGTAAAGGCAGATGTGGTGATTTGTCCGGCTCCGGAGAGTGATGTTCAGCGCACGCCTGCTGATATTGCCTGTTGGAGGGCACTTATCATGACATCATTAGACTGCAGAACAGCAGTAGATTTCTGTGCATGGCATGGCTGTCCTGTGGCACAGGTACAGCATCACAGCCTCTCAAACACCTGCTAATCCTTTTTGTTGCCTTCATTCTCTGTCGCTGAATGAACATGTGGATGCATGTTTATATGCTAATGTGTTCAGCTTTTCGGCTTACAACTCTTCCCCGAAAGTCATCAGCGTGCATTGTTTGACCCCTATGGAAGAGGCTATAGGGAGGTAATTAATAAGAATACAAGACAATTACATAGCGCCATGAACTGCATTGAGCAGAGACGCACTTAAGGACGGTGTCGGGCATGAGAAGAAAAGCAGAAGTGACTGTTTTATGCAGATGATAAACATATTGATATATACCTCTCGGATTTTGCACTGCCAACTACAGAGAAAAAAATGCTGCTTTTTTTAAAAAATTTTTTATATAATGCGCAAAATGTATTTTGGTTATTCATTGAATTTAGTATTTCTGAAGCATTATGAGAATGTGCATTTGTTATAAAGGGGCACCCCAGATACGCCAGGGGTGGGCAACTCCAGTCCCCAGGGGCCGCCAACTGGTCAGTCTTTGATTGAGCCACCTGTGCTGAAGCTGGGATATCCTGTAAACCTGGTCTGTTGTTGGGGGGGCTTGAGGGCTGGAGTTGAGGACCCGTGAGCTCGGGCTGTGTGTGTGTGTAAGGGTTCTTGCCAAGTGATCCATATCTTTCTGTATAATGCTACAGTAGGATCCCCCTCTGTAAGGCAATAAAGATATATGGGATGTGTATGGGAAGATGGATGCCTTTCTAATTACTTATTACTTCATCATGTTGCCCAAAGTGCACAGGCAAAACCGGATATAAGCAAGCACACACATTCCCTGCTCCCACTGAGGCTTAAATACATTTGCAATCCAAGTAGCAATGTGTTGTAGGGTTTCCATAAAGCATTCATTTATTTTAAGCTCCTCTCGCTTTACATGCAGACTGTGTCAATATAGATTTTTCACAGTGGCCAAATTCCTTAACCACACACTTCTTTGCCCAGAAACAGAGTGATTGTCTGCTCATGGGAGATCTGGTAAATTGTAACATTAAAAGGCCAGGGGGCATCTCTCCAGCATAATGCATGCTTGTTATTCTTACTGAGCAAGAACGGCTAAATGAGGAGTTTGCAGTATGTTCCGGTGTAATGCGTTCCCATCCCATGGAACTAATTTGTGTACCGTGTCTCATGCTAAAGTAGACCCCCATTAAGAATGTATATATATATTCCCCCCCCCCCCCAACCGTTTTAATAAGACTACCAGATCATGATGGTTCACACCAGTCTGCTTCCAGTCTGTGTGATATCCAAACTTTTTGGACAATGCTGTTTTCTGCTGGAATAGCGGTCGTGTTACAAGGATCGAACTTGTTGTATGCCTGCGTTTGTGGTGCAGCTCAAAGAAAGGCCTCTTCTGTGACACCCGGGGGTCTTTCTCTTGCTTTTGAAGCGAGTTGGGCGGGTAGTGGCTTCTGGGTACATTGTGCCAACATATTAATGCGAGTCCGTGATGAGTTTACGATCTTCTGAAGTCGGAGAATGCAGGCCTTAACGTGAGCAGAATTACAATCAAGCTCTTCAAACCTGGTGTGACAGTGCTTTAAATACCAGCACACCGAGCGGGAGGTAGTAACAGAGCAGGATCTGCTAGAGACAGGTGCCTGATTACTTGTAACAGGAACAATTACATCTCCAGTATCATTATAAAGATGTTATGCCCAAGTAATGCTGTGCAATCAAACAAATGTCACAGACATACCGAACATCTGATAAAGCGGCTTATCATTTTAAAAGTCTAAAAATGTCAGATTCCTGTTGCATTGCTTGTTAGAAGGCCACAGACAGAACAGCACAGCCACTGAAACAAACACTTAATGACATGTTTGCATTATAACAGGGGCGGGCAACTCCAGTCCTCACGGGCCACCACCAGGGCAGGTTTTCAGGACATCCCTGCTTCAGCACAGGTGTGCACACACCTGTGCTGAAGCAGGGGATACCCTGAAGACCTGTTGGTGGCCCTTGAGGACTGGAGTTGCCCACCCCTGCTTTATTCTGTGCTGGTCACTGTAGCAGGCAGGGCGGCTTTTACAATGTTCTCACACATTGCGTGGGGGCGCCGTCCCTTTTTAAGTACTTATAACGGCGATTCATCGGTAAGATTCCTTATTTCTTTATGGGGATAGTGGAATGTTTTGGGTGCTTTAATTTAAAAAAAAATTTGATTCTGGTATTCTGCTGATTTACTAGTTTGACTTTCTGGGGATAAGACGATTCTATAGTTGTATTGTCTGAATGTTTAATCTCGTGCAGAAGAAAGAAGCTGAAAGAATAGGACTACCTGCTGTTGTCTGTAGCTTCACTTTTTTGTTTTCTTTTGCTACATATAAATGTTGATTTGAGTCCAAGCCAGACGCAGTTTATGTAGCTCTGGCTTCCAAAGTTTCAGTTGGCTTAATCCGGTGAATTCCAGTTGCTGTACTGCGGACGCTTTGCATGTTCCTAAATGGGAATACAACCGCTAATACTTTCCTGCACATTCTGGTCCTTTGGCACAGTTCCACTCATACCCATCTGTGAGGTTGGCGACTCGCTCACTGTTGGTAATGCACGTTTCAGCAAGGCTCACATGCCAACCAAACATAGGTTTATATAGGCCAGTTATGAGCAAGAAACGAGGGCTATGTGTTTTTTAGGGGTTCTTGCCAAATGATCCGTCTGTTTCTGTGTAATGTTACAGTGGGATCGCTCTGTACACCAATATACTGTAGATATACGTGATATATATGGGGAGATTTCTGCTTTTCTAATGTACAGATGGTTTTCTAGACTTGGAAGTGAACATCGAAATAGCAAAGTATCCCCCCCTGATCCATGATATGGCAATGTAATGAGGCCACAAGGTGCCGTCTTCATGGGGCACTCAAATGGTTAAACAATGTATGAAATAACAGCTGAACATTATTTAATGCTATATAACCTGAAGCAGCGTTCGGGATGTTTGGACTTGGTTTTTTTTTGTGTGGTTGAAACGGCCCCTTAGTAATATACTGTATATATACTGTGTTCAGAAAAAATGTTTGCGTTTTTTTTGCAGAAAAATCTCTCCATTTTTATGAAAATGCACGCAATTATAGGTTTGTCATGGTAGATTATTACATTTGATAATCTAATATTCTTTGGAATTGGTGATGGCATGATGACCTCATCAAGTGCACACTTACAGCATGGTGTTTGGCGCAGAAGATAAGCGCGTTACAAAGCGCTGGAGACAGAGCAGGAATTATAGTCCAAAACATTGAAATAAAATGTTTCTGATAGAAGACAGTCGCCAGGAGGAGAAGCGAAAACTCATTCGTATCGTGCAGGAGTGGGAGCCGCTGGATCACGGCATTATGCGATTAGTCAGCTGCGTTCTCGTCTCTGCGTGCGCGTTTCAGCAGGAGGAGGACGCTTTGAACACACACTTTGAACTCAATTTTTTATAGTAATCTCAGTGTTTCCGATTAGATTACAACAGTTTGACACATTTACGAGCGATGAAGGAAAAACTCCTATTTCCTGTTTAATGAATACGAACCTCCCGCAGTGTATCTGGTACTAGTTAACTAAATTGATGTCACTGCATTGTCAACATCACTTGATTTGTCTACATTGTGCTTCTTCTGTAATGTTAATCTGCATAGCAGACCTACAATTGCACACATTTTCACGAGCATTGAACGAGCAATATATAAGATATGATGAAAAACGAAAGGGGTCCCTTCCCCCCCCCCCCCCCTGACCTGTGTAGAATGAGACCCGAAGTGTCATCACTTTGTTGTAACCCCAATAAAACATTGCAAGGTTGATAAGTGTAGCCTCAGATTGTTAGGATATGCAGTTTGTAGCTTTATTTCGCTGCACGGGCTGCTTGGGTTCATCGCTAGGACCGCAAACGTTCAGATTCAGTGTATTTTTCTTTTCTGCTTCTCCAGCCTAACCGAGTGCATTGAATTTAAATGTCACTAAAATGTTACTTAGCAATAGCTTCAGAATTGTGGCTATCTATTCAGTGCAGTTTAGGTGGTGGATCTGTATGGATATATATACATTTTTATATTTGTGTATAATATTGCCTGCTTATACTGGGCCCTACTCAGCACATCACAGTCACCAAGAACCCCCCACCCCCCAATAGGTCAGATTGTCAGGGATATCCAGCTTCAGCAAAGGTGACTTAGTCCCCGCTTCAGCACAGGTGACTATCAGTCAGTGCTTCAGCTCAAGTGACTCAATCAGAGGCTGTCTTCGATTGAGCCACCTGTGCTAAAGCTGGGATATCCTGAAAACCTGACCTGTTGGGAAGACTTGAGCACTGGAGTTGAGCCCCCTGCACTAGAGAACGATAAACTGATTTGGATTCTCTTCAATTAGCAGACAGTGAAAGACGTGTTTCTGCATTGAGACGGGGACTATCTTGACCGAATGAAACATTTGTAAACATGGCATTTCTGAGCGTCGCGATTCTACACTTCATATGTAAGTGAGAAGGAAGCGCTCAGCTGCCTGTCACTACGTTTCTGTCTGTGCTCAGTGACTAGGATTGCTTAACAAGCTTTTTTTGCTCTTGACCTGCTATGAATTATGCATCTGCCCTGGTTTTCGCTAGAACGGAAGCTTCCATCATTCTAGTTTCCTGAATTACTCTTAAAGTCATATTCATTTGACTGGGTAGTTGGTTTGGATTAGTTTTTATTTAAAGCTTGAATCCCCTTGTCACCAGAATGTGCTTCTCCTGTAACATACTGAGAAGCTGACGTGGGACTTTTTATTTTCTCTACATGAAAGCCCTTAAATAACCCAGCACAGAGCGGCACCTACACATCATTCAGAAGGAAACCTGAAACGGATTTTGCCATTTTTTTCTGAAAGCATTTTGTAAAGAGAGTGGGGGAAATATCTTCTTTAGGCTAATGGGAAATAGTAGCCTTTTATATGTATTTTTAGGCTGTGATTAACATGCATAACGCTCACTCTTTATCATCTAGTGCAGGGGGCTCAACTCCAGCCCTCAAGCCCGGGTCTTTCTTTTCCGGATATCCCTGCTTCAGCACAGGTGGCTCAATGGAAGATTTGAGCCTCCTGTCCTGAAGCAGGGATATCTTGAAAATCTGACGTGGGGGGGGGGGAGCTTGAGGACCCTTGTGAAATCAAGACAAACGTAACGTTGTCACTACTTATCCGTTTGTTTATTTGATCAGATCACATGTTCTGACATAAAAAGGTGAAATAAAGTGAGCTCTCAGACAGGACAGGATCAGGGTCCTCGTCCCCTTCTGCATCTGTCTGTCCTTATCTGTTTGTCATTCTTCTTTATGCAATATAAATGACTCCGGACCCCCTTAGTAACGCGCTGCAGAATATGTTGACTGTACAAAATAAGCCACGATAAGTTAATTTATATGTTGGCAGTCTCTGTGGCAATAATTATTTCACGTTTGTTTGGGTTATTTCTGCAGTGTTGTTACTTGACACGGACCAGTTGCTACTATGAATACTACGGCTATTTTATTTTCTATACTAAAACAAGAAAAAGGGATCGGGAAACAACTACTTTAAAAGAAGATTTATTGCAGGAAACATGGTGAAGCGACTGCAATGTTTCAGCATGGAGACGGGGGCCCCGTGTAGGCCCCGGGAGACGGGGGGGCCCCCGTGTAGGCCCTGGGAGGCAGGGCTCCCGTGTAGGCCCCGTGGGATGAGGGGGTGGGGGGGCCATGTAGGCCCCCGGGAGATGGGGGGGCCCCATGTAGGCCCAGGAAGACGGGGGCCCTGTGTAGGCCCTGGGAGATGGGGGGCCCCGGCAGACGGGGGGCCCCGTGTAGCCCCCAGGAGACGGGGGCCCCGTGCAGGCCATGGAACATAGTTGTTTCCCCATGTTTCTTGCAATAAATCTTCTTTGAATACTTTGACAAGAACTTTGAGTATCTTGCATTTTGGGGGTATTTGCTGCCTGTTTTTTCTTATGAGTGTGCATTTTCCCCTGCAAGATTTTTGTGCCCCCATTTTATTTCTTATGAAGATAAATGTATTTCTTACTCTACAAATACGAGGAGCTGAGACTAGTAAATGGGTTCTAGGTTAGGCCACAATTTGTTATGTCATTTTCACCCGATACCCATCATGAAAGAAACATTTTGCAGTTCCCATTGAGTAAAGGCAGGTCAGGTTTACAGCATATCCCAGCTTCAGCACAGGTGGCGCAATCCGAGGCTCCTCCAATTCAGCCACCTGTGCTGAAGCAGGGACTGATTGAGCCACCTGTGCTGAAGCTGGGATATGCTGAAAACCTGACCTGTTGAGGACTGGAGTTGAGCCCCTCTGGGTTAAGGGATTTCACGTCATTAAGTTACGACTGGAAGATGCAATGCCGGGGGGGCTGGGGGGGTGGGGTATTGTCCATGTTATTTGAGGGGAGGACAACATGTGTAGACTGCTGCTAAGAAAATGAAAACCACAGTGCAGCAAGGTGATGGGAAGCCAGCGGAGGCATTGAGGGGGAGAGAGACGAATACACACGTGGCATTTATTCTTGTTGTTATTTTGGATAGTGAGTGCGCAGAGGGAGGCTTCTTGCTGGGATATACCATTCAAAATAGGGGAAGTTGTAGGGGTGCGTGTGAAAACATGTCTGCTGTAGCATGGCACAAGCCCCATTCCTGCAGGAGAGGAGGGGGCAGCAATGCTGTAGGTGCTGCCCGTCTCTTTACCAACAAGTCGGGTTCATTATTTCTTTATTTTTGCCTCTGCGGGTAATAGCCAGCATCCATCTCTCCCCACGTCTTTGAGTTATATGAATCTTCCGAATTATCTTCACACTTAAGATCTAATTTTCGCATCGATGTGTAAATGACGGGCAGAACATGCAGGTGAAACACTTTCCCCTGAGGCACAGTGGAAGGTTACCTTGAAAGATTGTCTTGTTTCTAGCAAATGCCTCCATCCCATCTTAATTCTCCGATTGATTTCATTCTAAAGGTTCCCATTTACTGATGCTTGCTAGACATAGTTTACGACAACTTCCAGTTCTAATCCATGTATTTTGATCTCGTGGAGTGGACAGGTTGGATGAACATCCCTCTTGGTCTTGCTGAGATCCATTTTGAAGGCCCACCTCGCGTGCTTCGGCGGGTTCTCTGGATCGTTGCTTGAGGTCTTCTGGGCCAATATTACAATGTCGTCTGCAAATCATGGGTGATTCAAGAATTCACAGTACATTTTGATGCATATTTCGTTCCAATTCAATGTCTTGAACAATGTTTCATGGTTGCTGTTGAAAAGTTTTGGGGACATGGTGTCCCACTGTCTCACACACTAACATCCTAAGCTGAGTGATGGGTCGTCTCCATTACTTTGAGAATATATAGATTCTAGCTGTACCTGCCGTAACATACACTGACCTAGCAGATCTTAAAGGTTATTAATGGAACATTACTATTTGTTTCTACCCCTCCCTGTAATGGCTTGCTGTCTCTTGCCGCCTCCTCTTCCCTATCATGCCCTGTTCCTCTTTGCACTCTCTCCTCCTCTCTTTGCACTCCCTGCCTTACTGTGTCTGCTCCTCTCTGTGCACACTACACACCCTCCTCTCCTCTGTCTCCTCACCTTGCTGTCTCTCCTCCCCTCTTTGCACTCCCTCCTGCCCCATGTGCACACTGCCTTCCATTTCCTCCTCCTCGTCATCCATCTGTCTGCTCCTCTCCTTGCTGTCTCCTCCTTTCCTTGCTGTCTCCTCCTTGTTGTTTCTCTGACTCCTCTCCTTGCTGTCTCTGCCTCTGATTCCTCCCCTTCATGCCCTGCACCTCTTCGCACTCTCTCCCCCCCCTCTCTTTGCACTCCCTGCCTTAGGCCACGCTTATAGTGCTAGCGACGCGACCAATGATGTCACTGTCGTCACCCACGAAAGTTGTCATTTGTATTTTTAGCGACAATCGCCAGTGACGTCACTAAAGGGGGCAGGCCGCGCAATTTGATTGGTTTAGAGACAGTCACATGTGGCGACAGTCTCTAAAAAATCAAATAGACCCGGCTACCAATTTTCCAGGGGCGACGTCGCTCCGTCACCGTCGCGCTTACTATACGTGCTGGCGACGGAGTCGATTATTTTGTTTTCGGTCGCCGTCTCGTTGCCGTCTCGGGCACTTAAAGCGCAGCCTAACTGTCTGATGCTCTCTGTGCACAATACACGCCCTCCTCTCCTGCGTCAGTGTGGCATGTCGGCCACTGGGTGTTGTACCTGGTAGACTATATACATAACCTGCATTAACGTACGCAATGGGACTGGAGCATGTATGTAAAGTGAAAATGTACTTAAAGTGAATCACTACCTATTTCCCACTTATCGATGCATGTACTGTACTGCAATCGTCATATACACTGGCGACACACTTTATTCGAGCTCGGCTAGTCCCACGAATTCGGGTATACCCGGGTGTATTGAGGTTTGTGACTGTTTTCTGCCCGAGTGCATTGAGTTATTTTCCAGGCAGGGATTGAAGCATTTTATTCCCGCTGGCTGCAATACTGCACAGTATATATATATATACTGCATTACAATTCATGAATTTATGCCATCTGGTAGACACGCGAAGCATTGCAGCCTATTAAATCCTAATCATTATCATTTAACAGATCAGCCGCCCATCAGCCAGGCATGAACCCAGGCTGGGAAGGCAAATGCAACGGGGCTTGTCAGAGGTGAGGAGCGGCGCATTCCAGGTATCTGCCAGGTACATACCGGGTATTTGCTCGAATAAAGTGTGTCGGTGCAGTACGTGCATAACTGATGTAAATAACGCATGTGTAACAGGCTCTATAGTCTCCCCGCTTGCGCACAGCTTCGGTACAGGTAGGGAGCCGGTATTACTGTTCAGGACGTGCTGACAGGTGCATGCGTGAGCTGCCGTTTGCCTATTGAGCGAAATGTACTTACTCGCGAGTGTACTTAAAGTGAGTGTACTTAAAGCGGGGTATGCCTGTATCTGGCATGTGACATCATGCTGGTGACATCAGAATGAGTTGCAGACATCGCTGGCCATATAGATGGATAGAGAGATGGATACATTGTAAGCTCCCATGATCAGGGCCCACATCACCTCTCTCTATCAGTTTGTGCATGTTTGTCCTTATGTGTATGTAATGATCAAACCGCTGTACCCCCATTGTACCGCGCTGTGGAATAATAATGGACAGATGTATAGACACAGATCTCTTACTGTACTATAAGAAAAAATTCAGTTTATTTTTCAGTCCGACGTCATCATGAGGTATAGTTGTGGTGAGCGTCATCATGACCAAGGGTAACAGCAGGAGGGGTGGGGGTTAGGGTGAGTGACGGCGAGGGGGGAGTGACATGTGCTGGGCGAGGGGGGAGTGACGTGACAGGATAAAGGGGGGGTTAGGGTGAGTGACAGAGGAGGGGTGATGAGGGGTGTCTTGCGTTCTGTCAATGGAAGCGAAATGCTTTGTTTTCAGAAAAAGACAAGACTGTCAAAGATGGTGTACAGAGAAGTTTTATGGTGGAGAGGGGGAGGATATAGACCAAAAAATAAAAATACATCTTGACGCTTTAATTTAATTATTCTACCGAAAATATTTAATAACTAAAGCTACATTTATACGTAATTTCCACGCGGCCGGAGGGGGCGGGGAAAGCGGCGTGTTTACAAGATAACATTCTTGCCATTTTTCTTGGCTAGTAAGCTAGAACCTGTTTGCGATTCATTTCTCCTAAAGTTGCATTCCTTTTTTTAAAATATATTTTTAGCAAAATAATTTGTTCCGTCTTCCTGATCTTGTTGTATTCTTTTGTGTGGAACATGTGAGAAAGCTGGTGGCAAGATGTAATCTCCTGCTTCAGCCAAGCATCTGGAAGTACAAATGATTGGCTTTAGTGCTTGTGCTGTGTGTGTTCATTATGCTGCTGCGCTTGGGGCCCAGCAGCGAGGGTTTTGTCAGGTGCATTTATATAGTTGTGTGGTGCCATTTTGCCAAAAGTGCAGCTTTTGTGCCTGAACGAAGCAATGTTTTTCAATATGATCACATGGGCACATTTGGGCCGCACAGCAGCTCGCCTCTGACAATCGCAGCGCTGAGCCGTAGGAGTGTAATCGCAGCAAATCGTTTCCCCTCGTTTTGTTCCTACACGGAGGGAAGTGTCGGGTTCTGATGATTTCGAAACTGGGTTATATTGACCTTTTTTTTTTTTTTTTTTTCCCCCCCCAAATTTTTGTTTGTGGAAACACAAACTTGAAGAAAAGGTTGGGCAAGAAAAAAGGGGAAGGCTGGTTTGGGATTAACACTTTCATGTCTTTTAAATCTCTAATCGGCTATAGGAGTTGTGCAGGGGAGGGGTGGGGGGGATTTTTGATTATGGGTTCTCTTCTATTGTGTAACCAGCTGGGGGTCTCGGGCGACATCAGCCTTTTTGTGTTGTACTTTACTGCTCTGATTTCTGTAGAGCAAACCTGTAAAATGATAAAGCTCGGAGCACCGTGGGAAATAATGTATGGCTGCTTGAATTTTCTTAAAATCATACTATGCACATGAAATAAAAACAACCATTCTTTATAGCGCTGGTGGGTGACATGGGACCTACCTTCTTATTCCACGGTGATAGATGCCGAGTTACGGATAAAGCGAACGCTCACTTCCCCCCCCACGTGATGGAACAATAAGGCGCACAGGAGCTGCTCCCCCCAGTAAAGCCAAGCAGATAGAACCAGTGTTCCTTTGTGCAGCTTTAGTCAATGAAATGACACGTCACGGTGAGCCAAACCATAGGAATCATTTGTATGTGAGTTTACTCCTGTAAAGCATCTAGTTAAAGAGTGTGAATCGTGACCGCCTGTTCGAGACGAGAGATGGCTGTATGCTGTTGCAAGGGATATACGCATTGGACTTATTGGATGTATGCATTGGACACACACCCTATGCCAGAGGTGGCAACTACAGTCCTCAAGGGCCAGCAACAGGTCAGGTTTTCAGGATATCCCTGCTTCTGACTGAGCCACCTGTGCTGAAGCAGGGATATCCTGAAAACCCGACCTGTTGTGGGGGGGCCTTGAGGACTGGCGTTGTCCACCCCTGCCCTATGCTGGTCCTCTTCTGTGCTGCCGGAATGATTGTGTTTGCTTTCTATGAAGCTGACTTTTGGATGGGCGCTGTGGTTGTGAATGGCTTATCTGATATTTCCATGTGCTCGCTCTGAAAATGACACGTGCAGCCGACTCCCCGGCGGAGAAACCCAGCTTTTGTGCGCGTGCAATTCTGGTTCCCATTTGCTTGCTATATATGTGAAAAGGCCTCAAGAGGCTTGTAAAAGAGCTTACACTGAACAACCGAGTGATGAAAACAACCCAAAGGGGCCAAACGTCATTAAAAGAAACCGGTGCAGGATGGTAATGATCTTTAAAACGCATCGTTTTATTCCAGGTCTTTACATCCGCAGTGTGGGAATTTGTAAAGCTTTCTTTATTTACATCCAAACTAATTATTATCTTCTTTTTTTTTAGCGTAAATGGCAGCATACGTGTAATCTGGAAGGTTTTTCATGTCTGTGCGACCTACAGTTTCTTAACTAGGAAACTCTTAAGTGTCCGGGGTTTGTATTTTCTATTTTGCCTTTAATAGCAGCAGGCCGAGCTGCTGTTTTTAATTTTCACCCCTCCCCCCGCCCCCCTTTTAATATGTGCATCAATACAATCCACACCACGATAAGTAGTTAGCTAAGTTGCCGATCGATCGGCGAAGATTCGGCTCGGGGGTTCACTAAATGTCTGCAGAGGAGTATTGATTCAGTATCTGTGACTTTGTAAATGGTTGCTATAGAAACAAGGCTTGTTACATTATAATACATTAAAATTTTTAATTTAGAGTTGTTTAAAAAAGAAAAATGCTGGAAGTATTTCCTGGTAGTATTATTGCTCGGTATGCAGCGTTACTGCAGAACACGGTGCTCCCAATCGGCATGTGAATGATCTTGGTTTAGCATGGCTTTTCTGGCTGTTTCTGCATTGATTGCTTTGACACCACGACCGTTGGGAGTGCTGTTCATGAATCAACTGGTTAGTCGCTTCCATTGTACTTTGCATAAGGACCCCGACTACTTTTTGGCCTGGAATCCTTTTTTACCATAGATAACATGCGAGTGTCTTGTACGGTGACCCATCTGTGTTGCCATGGAAACCAGTGGCGGCCATCCTCTCCCATCATGTGCTTGCTGGCAGTGGTACGCGGTGCGGATGGTTAGAAGCAGAGTGGAAGCATGAGTGACAGGCAGCAAAAGAGTCGTGCATTTTGTCTCTCCATGTAGGGTGATTGTTAAGGTCTTTGCTGCCATAGGAGTCTACAAGCGGTTACGAAGCCGCGCATTAGTGGTTCATACGGGGCCTGGCAATCCGAGTGCATTTTGCTTCTTTCGAACTTTATAATATTAATAATAATAATATTTTAATATTTCACTACAGCGGTCCTCAAGCCCCTCCTCCCCGCCCCAAACAGGTCAGGTTTTAAGGATATCTCTGATTTAGCACCTGTACTGAAGCTGGAATATCCTGAAAACCTGACCTGTTTGGGGGGGGGGGGGGGATCTTGAGGACTGGAGTTGAGAACCCCTGCAGTGCAGCCGCACAGCAGTTCAGGGGGTGGCTTTATATCCTTGTAAATGTTTCATAGGTCTTATTGCCCACCTGCTATGTAAAAATCTTAGATTGTTAAACAAAATGATATATATTTTTTTGAAAGACCTTCAACTTATTTTAAAAAAAACATTTACCTGAAAATGCAGTATGATTGAGAGCCTGTTCCCGTGCTCGGTTACATCGTTGCCTCGTAGAGAAGGTTGGGGGGGAGCAAACACATGTCCATTCAGTCCAGCCTATGTTAACTTTAAGGTGCTCACCCTATCTTGGGGTTTTCCGGTCTTGGTTGGTGTAGGGGTTTACAAACGCCCACAATCCCGGCAAGCTCAGAAACCGAAACCACCACACCATATATATTTATGCCATAGGAGCGCTTCTGGGATTGTGACCTCATTTACCGGTATACAACAAAAGACAGAGTCCCAGTGCTACATCCAATATGACAAATGATATAGTTACATGCTTATCTGCCCTTTCATGCGTAATGGTCATTTGGTCAAATTCTTTGGCAAGGTGGCCAAGACTACATGCAAATGTTCTCTTTACCTCTGATGGAGGAAGGAGTGGTAATAGACTGGTCATTCACAGGAAAAAATAAGGAATACAGTGCGCTACTATAGTGATCCTCTATTGTTATTAAAACTAATTAGTTAACCATTATTACCACCTCTGTGATTATAAATTAAATAAGACAACAACCTCTGACTGTTGAGTGGCGTCTGCAGCTAGTTATGTGCGTAGAGGTTCAGCACCCCTAGATAACAGTGAAACAGAAAAAAACAGCGCAAACGCAATAGTGAAGTACTTTCAAAAAATATATATTACATAAAAGAATCAGTATCTGCGTACATCAGGTTAGAAGAAAACAAGCATGTCATGCACCCAGGCACATGTTACCAGGCACCGCTCGCCGTAGGGAGAAGGAACACTCCTGCATACGGTCCCTCAGATGTCGTACAGCTGGGCATTCAGGATGGATGTCTGGATTCAAGTCGCTACGCCTGTGCTTGCATCAGAGGGCCTCCCTCCAGCGTGTAAAGAACCTCCGTTCAGCTGATCCGTGAGGTCAAGGGGAGAGAGAGCGAACTTGCAGAGACAGCAGACGCTGCAGTTCAGTTCCTCGACGCGGCTTCACGACGACGCCAAGTGAGGACGGCCGTCCGTTGGTAGTGACGTCACTCGTGAGCACTAGGCTTCCGTAGAGAAGTCTTGTCAGTGACTGAAGGTACTCGGAGATAGTTCAGGAGTCACTCGTAGAGCACTTGTATATCGTTAATCCTACGCGTTTCGTAGCCACTTCTTCAGGGACTCAGTATGTATGTATGTATGTGTGGCCATGGCTGGTTCTGGCTACTCATCTGCGCTCCCTGACACGTAAGTCATAGTAGATGTAGGCAGTGCTAGGCCCATCTTGGGTTTACCCCTCCCCTCTTAAGCTTCCTTTAGTGGCAGGAGTGGAGGTGGGACTTGGCCTGTGTGTTACCCAATCGTGGATGCAGACCTTGTGCCCTCCCTTTTTGCTCTAAGGAAGAGGCACTCCTAAATTGTAGTGAGTCTGTACGAGAGTTCTTCCCAGTTCCCTGAGGAGTGTGCAGCTCTGATTCTAGTACTGGGAGTTGTAAGCTGTGTCTCGCCCTGCAGGGTGAGACTATGTGATCAGTCCCACTAGGGGAATGTGACAAGGCCCAAAGCAAGATTTGCCACAGGGACCATCCAGAGGCCTGGGATCAGACGAGTATTCGCTGTATGACCTGACTATGCAGTGGATGCCAAATAAAGAGATCCTGTTTCAATGTACGCCTGGCCTGAGTTTGCAGTCAATCAGGGGGAGTATGGAAGGATTCTACCATAGGGACTGCCCCCAGCACCCCCAGAGCCTATGGTGGATGGAGGCGCTAGCACTGCAGGGACTGAACTGAAGCATCTACATCAAAAGCCTGTCCTGTTGTCCCAACACCGTAGCTGACCCTCAGCCCTCCTGTGAACCAACAGGTAAAGCACACCACCATACACCGGTAGCAGGGCAAATCTCCCATAGGGTGGGGGAAGCAGCGCTACATATGTGTACAACTAACCACTCACATGTTAACACCTTGGACATGCCCCCCCATTGGAACACTTTGGCACAGTTACAGACGGAAGTTCATTGGAGATTCGTTGAACTATACTGTATCTTCAAGCAAAAGCATTATTTATTGTGAGACAGAATTGAAGCTATCGTTATAAACCTCAGAATTATATTAATAAAACATGTGTAGTCCGTTTTTACATCTTACACAATCTGACCACTGTCTGTGAGTGGGTTAACTGGCTCTGCATCTGATCCCAGGCTGTTTAAAAGCTGTTTTTAAATCAGCGAGCATTGGCGTAAGGTTTCCATGTAATAATGGATTTAAGACAAAAGGTGTATGTTATCTCTCTCTCTCTCTCTCTCTCTTTCTCTCTCTCTCTCTCTCTCTCTCTCTCTCTCTCTCTCTCTCTCTCTCTCTCACGATCGAAAATACATTTTCAAACAAACCTGCTAAATATCTCTTTTAATTGTAATTTATTTAAAAAATCGCTGAATTGGTGCGCTTTGAGGTTAATATCCTGAAGTCGCTCCAAGCCTGGAAAGGTGGCACGGCAGCCCCGCTGCATTGGTATCCGAGGCGGGAAAGGTGGCACGGCAGCCCCGCTGCATTGGTATCCGAGGCTGGAAAGGTGGCACGGCAGCCCCGCTGCATTGGTATCCGAGGCGGGAAAGGTGGCACGGCAGCCCCGCTGCATTGGTATCCGAGGCGGGAAAGGTGGCACGGCAGCCCCGCTGCATTGGTATCCGAGGCGGGAAAGGTGGCACGGCAGCCCCGCTGCATTGGTATCCGAGGCTGGAAAGGTGGCACGGCAGCCCCGCTGCATTGGTATCCGAGGCGGGAAAGGTGGCACGGCAGCCCCGCTGCATTGGTATCCGAGGCTGGAAAGGTGGCACGGCAGCCCCGCTGCATTGGTATCCGAGGCGGGAAAGGTGGCACGGCAGCCCCGCTGCATTGGTATCCGAGGCGGGAAAGGTGGCACGGCAGCCCCGCTGCATTGGTATCCGAGGCTGGAAAGGTGGCACGGCAGCCCCGCTGCATTGGTATCCGAGGCGGGAAAGGTGGCACGGCAGCCCCGCTGCATTGGTATCCGAGGCTGGAAAGGTGGCACGGCAGCCCCGCTGCATTGGTATCCGAGGCGGGAAAGGTGGCACGGCAGCCCCGCTGCATTGGTATCCGAGGCTGGAAAGGTGGCACGGCAGCCCCGCTGCATTGGTATCCGAGGCGGGAAAGGTGGCACGGCAGCCCCGCTGCATTGGTATCCGAGGCGGGAAAGGTGGCACGGCAGCCCCGCTGCATTGGTATCCGAGGCGGGAAAGGTGGCACGGCAGCCCCGCTGCATTGGTATCCGAGGCGGGAAAGGTGGCACGGCAGCCCCGCTGCATTGGTATCCGAGGCTGGAAAGGTGGCACGGCAGCCCCGCTGCATTGGTATCCGAGGCGGGAAAGGTGGCACGGCAGCCCCGCTGCATTGGTATCCGAGGCTGGAAAGGTGGCACGGCAGCCCCGCTGCATTGGTATCCGAGGCTGGAAAGGTGGCACGGCAGCCCCGCTGCATTGGTATCCGAGGCTGGAAAGGTGGCACGGCAGCCCCGCTGCATTGGTATCCGAGGCGGGAAAGGTGGCACGGCAGCCCCGCTGCATTGGTATCCGAGGCTGGAAAGGTGGCACGGCAGCCCCGCTGCATTGGTATCCGAGGCTGGAAAGGTGGCACGGCAGCCCCGCTGCATTGGTATCCGAGGCTGGAAAGGTGGCACGGCAGCCCCGCTGCATTGGTATCCGAGGCGGGAAAGGTGGCACGGCAGCCCCGCTGCATTGGTATCCGAGGCTGGAAAGGTGGCACGGCAGCCCCGCTGCATTGGTATCCGAGGCTGGAAAGGTGGCACGGCAGCCCCGCTGCATTGGTATCCGAGGCGGGAAAGGTGGCACGGCAGCCCCGCTGCATTGGTATCCGAGGCTGGAAAGGTGGCACGGCAGCCCCGCTGCATTGGTATCCGAGGCGGGAAAGGTGGCACGGCAGCCCCGCTGCATTGGTATCCGAGGCGGGAAAGGTGGCACGGCAGCCCCGCTGCATTGGTATCCGAGGCGGGAAAGGTGGCACGGCAGCCCCGCTGCATTGGTATCCGAGGCGGGAAAGGTGGCACGGCAGCCCCGCTGCATTGGTATCCGAGGCTGGAAAGGTGGCACGGCAGCCCCGCTGCATTGGTATCCGAGGCTGGAAAGGTGGCACGGCAGCCCCGCTGCATTGGTATCCGAGGCTGGAAAGGTGGCACGGCAGCCCCGCTGCATTGGTATCCGAGGCGGGAAAGGTGGCACGGCAGCCCCGCTGCATTGGTATCCGAGGCGGGAAAGGTGGCACGGCAGCCCCGCTGCATTGGTATCCGAGGCGGGAAAGGTGGCACGGCAGCCCCGCTGCATTGGTATCCGAGGCGGGAAAGGTGGCACGGCAGCCCCGCTGCATTGGTATCCGAGGCGGGAAAGGTGGCACGGCAGCCCCGCTGCATTGGTATCCGAGGCGGGAAAGGTGGCACGGCAGCCCCGCTGCATTGGTATCCGAGGCTGGAAAGGTGGCACGGCAGCCCCGCTGCATTGGTATCCGAGGCGGGAAAGGTGGCACGGCAGCCCCGCTGCATTGGTATCCGAGGCGGGAAAGGTGGCACGGCAGCCCCGCTGCATTGGTATCCGAGGCTGGAAAGGTGGCACGGCAGCCCCGCTGCATTGGTATCCGAGGCTGGAAAGGTGGCACGGCAGCCCCGCTGCATTGGTATCCGAGGCGGGAAAGGTGGCACGGCAGCCCCGCTGCATTGGTATCCGAGGCTGGAAAGGTGGCACGGCAGCCCCGCTGCATTGGTATCCGAGGCTGGAAAGGTGGCACGGCAGCCCCGCTGCATTGGTATCCGAGGCTGGAAAGGTGGCACGGCAGCCCCGCTGCATTGGTGTCCGAGGCTGGAAAGGTGGCACGGCAGCCCCGCTGCATTGGTATCCGAGGCGGGCAAGGTGGCACGGCAGCCCCGCTGCATTGGTACCCGAGGCTGGAAAGGTGGCACGGCAGCCCCGCTGCATTGGTATCCGAGGCGGGAAAGGTGGCACGGCAGCCCCGCTGCATTGGTATCCGAGGCTGGAAAGGTGGCACGGCAGCCCCGCTGCATTGGTATCCGAGGCTGGAAAGGTGGCACGGCAGCCCCGCTGCATTGGTATCCGAGGCTGGAAAGGTGGCACGGCAGCCCCGCTGCATTGGTATCCGAGGCGGGAAAGGTGGCACGGCAGCCCCGCTGCATTGGTATCCGAGGCGGGAAAGGTGGCACGGCAGCCCCGCTGCATTGGTATCCGAGGCGGGAAAGGTGGCACGGCAGCCCCGCTGCATTGGTATCCGAGGCGGGAAAGGTGGCACGGCAGCCCCGCTGCATTGGTATCCGAGGCGGGAAAGGTGGCACGGCAGCCCCGCTGCATTGGTATCCGAGGCGGGAAAGGTGGCACGGCAGCCCCGCTGCATTGGTATCCGAGGCGGGAAAGGTGGCACGGCAGCCCCGCTGCATTGGTATCCGAGGCGGGCAAGGTGGCACGGCAGCCCCGCTGCATTGGTACCCGAGGCTGGAAAGGTGGCACGGCAGCCCCGCTGCATTGGTATCCGAGGCGGGAAAGGTGGCACGGCAGCCCCGCTGCATTGGTATCCGAGGCGGGAAAGGTGGCACGGCAGCCCCGCTGCATTGGTATCCGAGGCTGGAAAGGTGGCACGGCAGCCCCGCTGCATTGGTATCCGAGGCGGGAAAGGTGGCACGGCAGCCCCGCTGCATTGGTATCCGAGGCGGGAAAGGTGGCACGGCAGCCCCGCTGCATTGGTATCCGAGGCGGGAAAGGTGGCACGGCAGCCCCGCTGCACTGGTATCCGAGGCGGGAAAGGTGGCACGGCAGCCCCGCTGCACTGGTATCCGAGGCGGGAAAGGTGGCACGGCAGCCCCGCTGCACTGGTATCCGAGGCGGGAAAGGTGGCACGGCAGCCCCGCTGCATTGGTAGAAGTAATAGGTCAGGGATGATAATGGACGAGCAGAGAAAGTGGATGTTAAGCTACGAGGTTGCTATGGCGACACCTCGGTGAGGGCTTCCCGGCCTTCTTCTGGAGGTGCCGTGGTGTGTTAATGGTGCAAAAACAATGAGATTTTGAGGGTCAAGACATTTTACACGTGTTTAGAAGGGTAATTACTCCTTTGAATCTAAAGGGGTAATGAGCCCAATGAATGGGAGTGAAAGCTAAAGCTTAGCACCTTTTTGTGGATCTGGGACTAATTGTACAGCTATTTTATTTTGTGTTTATTTGGGACACTGGAATGAGGAGTGACATTTCATTGTCCTTCCATGGCATGTTTTCTGTTACCATTGAGAGTAGCCGCGGAGTTCACTCAAGTAACTATTTTTTTTAAATTCTATTTTTGTAAACAGCCAGTGTGGATTGTAACTGTGATAGTAAACAGGATTAAACCTGACTCCTAGCACGTTAATAAAATGCGACGCAGTTTCTCATGTTTGGGAACTGCGAGCCTCGGTCCAAATATAAACAGTGCTTGCTAGCGTTTATAGAACGACAACTGTAAGATAAGTGGACTTTCAAGTAAGCTTTTCTAAAACGGGGGGGCTCCACTCCAATCCCCCAAACCCCCCCCCCCCGGCAAACGTGACATGTTGGATGTCCCGGCTTCAGCACAGGTGGCTCAACTAGTCCCTGCTTCAGCACAGGTGGCTCAGTCTTGGAAAACCTGACCGGGGGGGAGAGGGGGTCTTGAGGACTGGGGTTGAGCACCCTTGTGCTAAAAGAAGGGACGTGGTGTATTACTGCCTATCATTTAATTGTTGTCACCCTGTTGTCCATCAGAGATAAAAATGTATTACACTGAAGGCGTCCAACTAATGAAGAGGGAAAGTGTATCAAACGTAATGTGTATTGCAGTGAATCGTTTGCTGTCAACGTAATGTCCAAGTAATTTATCCACCTTCTTCTGTACTCCGTGGGTTTTACCTTCTCTTCCTTGTGTTCATATATAATTGAGCTGAACATGTCTGCTGTTGAGTAACCGAGCTGCATTGGGTTTGTGCTTAACTCTGCAGTATTACAATGTTCCTGTTGTCGCGTGTGCTGGATTTGCAGGCTCCAAAAGGCCTTATCAAACGCAGCCAGTTGGTGCTGCTGGTGTAAAAGCGCTGGGGAGCTCTCATGTGGAAGGTCAATAGTGTGTAATTATAAAGAAAAATGAACTGTTCACAAGCAGTCCGTCCCTTCCTACCTGCACTGTGACTGACAAGCGCCCTGATCTTTTGTAGACAACAAAGCAGATGGGTAGCAGTCACAAATGATGACACTGTGCTTCACATGTATAAATACTATCCTCTCTCCCTCTCTCCCTCCCCCTCTCTCCCTCCCTCTCTCTCCCTCCCTCTCTCCCTCTCTCTCCCTCCCTCTCTTCGCTTTTATTAAACATGAGCTTTTTAGACTACTTTTTTGCAAACCTGTTACTATCACAAAACCAAATTCACAGGTTAATACAGGGGTGCGCAAAGTATTCGTGCTGCGCTCGCGCCCCCCCTTCCTTCCTTACCGGCGTGCGGGGGTCATGTGACATCACGCCATGACCCCGCGGCGTCATTTGATGCCGCGTTGCCATGGCGACGCGTCAACAGAGACCCGGCTGGCAGCAGGTAAGTAAGTTACAGAGGCCTCACGCCTCCCCCGGCATTTAATTTACATGCTGTGGGGAAGAGCGCGGGGCCCCTGTAACCGCGGTGCCCCCCCAGCAAAATCTCCTGCGCCCCCCAGTTTGCCCACCGCTGGGTTAATAGTTGGTAGAAGTTATCGGGGATTAGTTTGTTGTTGAGGTTTATACACCTGCTGTATCTACCTGCTTAGATATGGGTTATTTTCTACTCCTAGTTTATTATTGTTTTTTAACATTGGAAAATACAGAGGTGGGGGTACATACAGTAATAAAGACATTGCGGGGGGGAGTGTATGCTGGCCCCTACATGTGGCGCAGGCGTGCCTGAAACGCCGGGCTGTTTACCAGTGCAGTGAGTGCTAGATCGACACGCGCCTCTACTGCCGCCGCTCGCCCCGCGAAAGGGCGTCGCCCGCCTCCCGAAATATGTGCTAGATATAGGTCTCCATCTTTAACGTTCCAGGATATCGTACACCTGTTAGCCTCCATACACTGTCTGAATTCCTCGTCATATTTCCACCAACCCATGGCCCCGTGTTTTCGGTATGCATCGCCAATTATGTCTTGGTACTTAGAGTGCTGAACACATGTGGTTCCTATTCCCCCCCTTACGCCTGCCAATATTCCGAAAGCTTTTGCCCAGTTTTGGTGTGCGCGTGTAAAAAGACGTAAAACCTCGGTTTTCAAGATCAACATACATTTTATTTTCGGTTTTATTTATGCCCAGAGATGTAAAATATATATATATATATTATCAGTGTTCGACAAACCTATACATTTGCTCGCCCCGGGCGAGTGGATTTAACCCCCGGGCGAGTAAATATTGGCCCAAGCAGCACACGTTTGGTACTAGGTGGCGAGTAGATTTTTTTGTGTGGCGAGTAGATTTTTTGGTGATTTGTCAACCACTGTATATTATATATAGTATAACCAACCCAACACTGATGAGACCCATTAATGTCAAAACGGCCGTCTGTGGTTGGGTTTACTGGCTGTGCATCTTAACCTTGGCTGTGCTCAAAGCTGTGACCATGCAGCAAGCTTAAGCCTATAGGGAACCATGTTAATGGTTTTGAAGCAAATGGTGGCACTGTGTGCTCATTTGCATGTCATTTCCCAGAATCCCTTGCTGCAGTGCTGGGTGATAAGGTGAAAGGCGGGGTTGCAGACCTGTCTAAGGTCGTGCGTATAGTGCCCGGGATGGTGACGTCACCGGTCGCCGCTAGAAGTGCTGGGTGATAAGCTGGAAGTGCTGGGTGATAAGCTGGAAGTGCTGGGTGATAAGGTGAAAGGCGGGGTTGCAGACCTGTCTAAGGTCGTGCGTATAGTGCCCGGGATGGTGACGTCACCGGTCGCCGCTAGCGAACGTTATATTTCGCTTTGCGGCGGGAGTCGCGGGCTTA
This sequence comes from Ascaphus truei, assembly GCF_040206685.1. Classification (NCBI taxonomy): domain Eukaryota; kingdom Metazoa; phylum Chordata; class Amphibia; order Anura; family Ascaphidae; genus Ascaphus; species Ascaphus truei. Next base: position 41,172,677 of record NC_134494.1, read on the forward strand.
CTGGCATTTGATTGGTTCAGGGGCTGTCACATGAGGCGACAGCCCTTGAAAAATCTAATATTGCCAGCTTCCAAAATCCGCTCCGTCGCCACTGCGCTTACTATAAATCCACGCGGCGGCGGCGGCAATGCATTTGTTTTTGGGTGATGTCGCCCGTCGCGGGCACTATATGCACGGCCTTAGACATGCAAATGGGCATACAAATGGGCATACAGTAATATTTCCATTTGAGATTTATCTTATACTATATTAGTGAAAGCACTGTATGTTTGCCTGCATGCCTGCCTGCCTGCCTGCTGGATGTCCGGTGTCCCTAGGGGAAATCTCATTGGTCCCTTGGGCCGCCCCCGCACACCTCTCATTGGCCTGAGGCGGAGTGACGGCCCAAAGGACACAAACACACAGGGACACACACAGGGACACACACAGGGACACACACAGGGACACACACACACACACACACACACACACACACAGTAGGGGGGGGTGTACATTAGCAGCATGTATAACCGGGGGGGGGGGGGGGCTCACATACCCGCCGGAGCCTCCGCCTCTTCCTCCCCGAAATCAGCCTCCACCCGCCCGCACCTCCTCCTCTCCCCGTGTCTCCCGCGCTTTCAAACCCCCCCCCCCGCGCCGCTACAGTCAGCGGAGGAGCGAGTGCCCGGAACACAGCGGGGGGAGCGGCCACAACAAGCTGCCTCCCGCCTCAGATACACGTGGGAGCGGCCGGACGGGTGAGTGAGCGGCCTTCACCCACCCCTCACCCCCCTTCAAATCACCTCCCCTCCACCCCCCCCCCCCCCCCCGGCGCCGCTACAGTCAGCGGAGCGAGCGAGCGCCCGGGACACAGCGGGGGAGCGGCCACAACAAGCTGCCTCCCGCCTCAGATACACGTGGAGCGGCCGACGGGTGAGGAGCTGCCGGACGGGTGAGTGAGCGGCCGGACGGGTGAGTGAGCGGCCGGACGGGTGAGGGAGCGGCCTTCACCTCCCCTCACCCCCCCTTCACCTCCCCTCACCCCCCTTCACCTCACCCACCCCTCACCTCCCCACACTCCACTTCCCTTCCCTTCCACCTCCCTCCACCCCCCCCTTCACCTCCCCTCCACCCCCCTCACCTCCCCTCACCCCCCCCCCCCCACCTCCCCTTCACCCCCCCCCCACCTCCCCATCACCCCCCTTCACCTCCCCTTCACCCCCCCCCACCTCCCTCACCCCCCCCCACCTCCCCTTCACCCCCCCCACCTCCCCTTCACCCCCCCCCCACCTCCCCTTCACCCCCCCCCCCCACCTCCCCTTCACCCCCCACCTCCCCTCATCCCCCCCACCCCCCCTCACCTCCCCTCCACCCCCCCCCCTTCACCTCCCCTCCACCCCCCCCTCACCTCCCCTCCACCCCCCCCCTTCACCTCCCCTCCACCCCCCCCTTCACCTCCCCTCCACCCCCCCCCCTTCACCTCCCCTCCACCCCCCCCCCTCACCTCCCCTCCACCCCCCCCTTCACCTCCCCTCCACCCCCCCCCCTTCACCTCCCTCCACCCCCACCTTCACCCCCCCTTCACCTTCCCTTCACTCCCCCCCTTACAACCTCCTCACCACCTCCACCCCCCTTCCCACCTCCCCCACCCCCCTCCCAACTCCCACCACCTCCCCCCCCTTCCCACCACCTCCCCACCACCTCCCCCCCTTCCACCACCTCCCCCCCACCCCCCCCCCTTCCCACCACCTCCCCCCCCCCCCTTCCCACCACCTCCCCCCCACCTCCCCTTCCCCCCCACCCCCCTCCTTCCCACCACCTCCCCCCCACCCCCCCCCTTCCCTGAGGCGGAGTCACGGGCCAAAGGACACACAGGGACACAAACACACACAGACACACACACACACACACGTAGACACACACACACGTAGACACACACACACACACACAGACGTAGACACACACAGACGTATACACACACACACACGTATACACACACACACGTATACACAAACACACACACGTAGACACAAACACACATACGTATACACAAACACACACACGTAGACACACACACACATAGACACACACGTAGACACACACGTACACACGCACGTAGACACACACCACACGTACACGTAGACACACACACATGTACACGTAGACACACACACATGTACACGTACACACACACACACACACACATGTACACGTAGACACGTACACACACACACATGTACACGTATACTCACACACATGTACACGTACACACACACATGGAGACATACACACACACACATGGAGACATACACACACACACATGGAGACATACACACACACACACACGTATACACACAGGTATACATACACATAATGTATACACACACACACATGTATACACACACATGTATACACACACACACATGTGTATACACACACACACATGTGTATACACACACACATGTGTATACACACACATGTGTATACACACACACATGTGTATACACACACACACATGTGTATACACACACACACACGTGTATACACACACACATGTGTATACACACACATGTGTACACACACACACATGTGTACACACACACACACATGTGTACACACACACACACATGTGTACTCACACACACATGTGTACACACACACACATGTGTACACACACACGTGTATACACACACACGTGTATACACACACATGTGTATACACACACATGTGTATACACACACACACATGTGTATACACACACACACACGTGTATACACACACACACACACGTGTATACACACACACACGTGTATACACACACACACATGTGTATACACACACACATGTGTATACACACACACATGTGTACACACACACACATGTGTACACACACACGTGTACACACACACACGTGTACACACACACACATGTGTACACACACATGTGTATACACACACACATGTGTATACACACATGTATACACACACACACATGTATACACATACACATGTATACACACACACACACATGTATACACACACACACATGTGTATACACACACATGTGTATACACACACAAACATGTGTACACACACACACACACACACATACAATGTATACACACAAACAAGTATACACACACACAAACATGTATACACGTGTATACACACACACGTATACACACACACAATATATACATACACACAATGTATACACACACACATGTGTATACACACACATGTGTATACACACACACGTGTATACACACACACGTGTATACACACACACGTGTATACACACACACGTGTATACACACACACACACGTGTATACACACACACGTGTATACACACACATGTATACACACACACATGTGTATACACACACATACGTGTATACACACACACACACGTGTATACACACACGTGTATACACATACACACACACGTGTATACACACACGTACACATACACACACACACACATGTATACACACACACACATACAATGTATACACACAAACATGTATACACACACACACCCCAGCACCACCACATCAGCACACCGGTATCCCATGCCCCCCCAGCACACTGGCATTCTCGGCTCCCCACCATTCCCAGCCCCCATCAACACCATCAGCACCCACACATCGCCACCTTTGCACCTCCCCCATCGGCACACCCACATCCGCACCCCCACATCAGCACCAAAC